>NW_027514249.1:27304-55102 GCF_048772815.1 Callospermophilus lateralis
CTTTATTTTGTCAAGTTTCAAAGAGCTACTACAAAACATGTTGGATTTAGAGTTCCAAATTCATCTATCTATATATGAGAGAACAAAGGGAAACCTAAATATAAAAACTGCTACTGTAGACGAAAGCTTCAAACTAGAAGAACAAAATTTCGTGAGCCAAGTGGGATTTGTGTACTGATCATTACCACCAAGAATCATCAAATTGGGGTGAAAAAATTTTTGCTGGTATTTCGAAACTCGTTATTTCTTAGAAGCTTGGCAACCCCTCTCAATTAAAGTGCTTTTCCACAGTCTGTGCCTAGGGCTAATTGAAGAGGAAACAACCCATAGAGACAAATCTGAGACCTTCTTTATTTTGTCAAGTTTCAAAGAGCTACTACAAACCCTGTTGGATTTAGAGTTCCAAATTCATCTATCTATATAGGAGAGAACAGAGAGAAACCTAAATATAAAAACTGCTACTGTAGACGAACGCTTCAACCTAGAAGAACAAAATTTGGTGAGCCAAGTGGGATTTGTGTACTGATCATTACCACCAAGTATCAACAAGATTGTGTGAAAAAATATTTGCTGGTATTTCAGAAACTCGTTATTTCTTAGAAGTTTGGCAACCCATCTCAATGAAAGTGCTTTCCACAGTCTGTGCCTAGGGCTACTTGAAGTGGAAACAAACCATAGACAAAAATCGGAGAACTCCTTTATTTTGTCAAGTTTCAAAGAGCTACTACAACCATGTTGGATTTAGAGTTCCAAATTCATCTATCTATATAGGAGAGAACCGAGGGAAACTTAAATATAAAAACTGCTACTGTAGACGAACGCTTCAACCTAGAAGAACAAAATTTGGTAAGGCAAGTGGGATTTGTGTACTGATCATTACCACCAAGAATCATCAAATTTGGGTGAAAAAATATTTGCTGGTATTTCGAAACTCGTTATTTCTTAGAAGCTTGGCAACCCCTCTCAATGAAAGTGCTTTCACACAGTCTGTGCCTACAGCTACTTGAAGAGGAAACAAACCATAGAAACAAATCTGAGACCTCCTTTATTTTGTCAAGTTTCAAAGAGCTACTACAAACCATGTTGGATTTAGAGTTCCAAATTCATCTATCTATATAGGAGAGAACAGAGAGAAACCTAAATATAAAAACTGCTACTGTAGCAAACGCTTCAACCTAGAAGAACAAAATTTGGTGAGCCAAGTGGGATTTGTATACTGATCATTACCACCAAGTATCAACAAGATTGTGTGAAATAATATTTGCTGGTATTTCGGAAACTCGTTATTTCTTAGAAGCTTGGCAACCAATCTCAATGAAAGTGCTTTCCACAGTCTGTGCCTAGGGCTACTTGAAGAGGAAACAAACCATAGAGGAAAAACTGAGAACTCCTTTATTTTGTCAAGTTTCAAAGAGCTACTACAAACCATGTTGGATTTAGAGTTCCAAATTCATCTATCTGTATAGCAGAGAACAGAGGGTAACCTAAATATAAAAACTGCTACTGTACACGAACGCTTCAACCTAGAAGAACTAAATTTGGTGAGCCAAGTGGGATATGTGTACTGATCAGTGGCAACAAGTATCATCAAGATTGGGTGAAAAAATATTTGCTGGTATTTCGGAAACTCGTTATTTCTTAGAAGCTTGGCAACCCCTCTCAATGAAATTGCTTTTCCACAGTCTGTGCCTAGGGCTACTTGAAGAGGAAACAAACCATAGAGGCAAATCTGAGAACTCCTTTATTTTGTCAAGTTTCAAGGAGCTACTACAAAGCATGTTGGATTTAGAGTTCCAAATTCATCTATCTATATAGGAGAGAACAGAGGGAAACCTAAATATAAAAACTGCTACTGTAGACGAACGCTTCAACTTAGAAGAACAAAATTTGGTGAGCCAATTGGGATTTGTGTACTGATCATTAGCACCAAGTATCATCAAGTTTGGGTGAAAAAATATTTGCTGGTATTTCGGAAACTCGTTATTTCTTAGAAGTTTGGCAACCCCTCTCAATGAAAGTGCTATTCCACAGTCTGTGCCTAGGGCTACTTTAAGAGGAAACAAACAATAGAGGCAAATCTGAGAACTCCTTTATTTTGTAAAGTTTCAAAGAGCTACTACAAACCATGTTGGATGTAGAGTTCCAAATTCATCTATCTATATAGGAGAGAACAAAATGAAACCTAAATATAAAAAATGCTACTGTAGACGAACGCTTCAAACTAGAAGAACAAAATTTCGTGAGCCAAGTGGGATTTGTGTACTGATCATTACCACCAAGAGTCATCAAATTTGGGTGAAAAAATATTTGCTGGTATTTCGGAAACTCGTTATTACTTAGAAGCTTGGCACCCCCTCTCAATGAAAGTGCTTTCCACAGTCTGTGCCTAGGGCTACTTGAAGAGGAAACAAACCATAGAGACAAAACTGAGAACTCCTTTATTTTGTCAAGTTTCAAAGAGCTACTACAAACCATGTTGGATTTAGAGTTCCAAATTCATCTATCTAAATACGAGAGAACAAAGAGAAACCTAAATATAAAAACTGCTACTGTAGACGAAAGCATCAAACTAGAAGAACAAAATTTCGTGAGCCAAGTGGGATTTGTGTACTGATCATTACCACCAAGAATCATCAAATTTGGGTGAAAAAATATTTGCTGTTATTTCGAAACTCGTTATTTCTTAGAAGCTTGGCAACCCCTCTCAATGAAAGTGCTTTTCCACAGTCTGTGCCTAGGGCTACTTGAAGAGGAAACAAACCATAGAGACAAAACTGAGAACTCCTTTATTTTGTCAGTTTCAAAGAGCTACTACAAACCATGTTGGATTTAGAGTACCAAATTCATCTATCTATATAGGAGAGAACCGAGGGAAACTTAAATATAAAAACTGCTACTGTAGACGAACGCTTCAACCTAGAAGAACAAAATTTGGTAAGCCAAGTGGGATTTGTGTACTGATCATTACCACCAAGTATCATCAAGATTGGGTGAAAAAATATTTGCTGGTATTTCGGAAACTCGTTATTTCTTAGAAGTTTGGCAACCCCTCTCAATGAAAGTGCTATTCCACAGTCTGTGCCTAGGGCTACTTTAAGAGGATACAAACAATAGAGGCAAATCTGAGAACTCCTTTATTTTGTAAAGTTTCAAAGAGCTACTACAAACCATGTTGGATGTAGAGTTCCAAATTCATCTATCTATATAGGAGAGAACAAAATGAAACCTAAATATAAAAAATGCTACTGTAGACGAACGCTTCAAACTAGAAGAACAAAATTTCGTGAGCCAAGTGGGATTTGTGTACTGATCATTACCACCAAGAGTCATCAAATTTGGGTGAAAAAATATTTGCTGGTATTTCGAAACTCATTATTTCTTAGAAGCTTGGCAACCCCTCTCAATGAAAGTGCTTTTCCACAGTCTGTGCCTAGGGCTACTTGAAGAGGAAACAAACCATAGAGACAAATCTGAGACCTCCTTTATTTTGTCAAGTTTCAAAGAGCTACTAAAAACCATGTTGGATTTAGAGTTCCAAATTCATCTATCTATATAGGAGAGAACAGAGAGAAACCTAAATATAAAAACTGCTACTGTAGACGAACGCTTCAACCTAGAAGAACAAAATTTGGTGAGTCAAGTGGGATTTGTGTACTGATCATTACCACCAAGTATCAACAAGATTGTGTGAAAAAATATTTGCTGGTATTTCGGAAACTCGTTATTTCCTAGAAGCTTGGCAACCCATCTCAATGAAAGTGCTTTCCACAGTCTGTGCCTAGGGCTACTTGAAGAGGAAACAAACCATAGAGACAAAACTGAGAACTCCTTTATTTTGTCACGTTTCAAAGAGCTACTACAATCCATGTTGGATTTAGAGTTCCAAATTCATCTATCTGTATAGGAGAGAACAGAGGGAAACCTAAATATAAAAACTGCTACTGTACACGAACGCTTCAACCTAGAAGAACTAAATTTGGTGAGCCAAGTGGGATATGTGTACTGATCATTAGCAACAAGTATCATCAAGATTGGGTGAAAAAATATTTGCTGGTATTTCGGAAACTCGTTATTTCTTAGAAGCTTGGCAACCCCTCTCAATGAAAGTGCTTTTCCACAGTCTGTGCCTAGGGCTACTTGAAGAGGAAACAAACCACAGAGGCAAAACTGAGAACTCCTTTATTTTGTCAAGTTTCAAAGAGCTACTACAAACCATGTTGGATTTAGAGTTCCAAATTCATCTATCTATATGGAAGAAAACAGAGGGAAACCTAAATATAAAAATTGCTACTGTAGACGAACGCTTCAACCTAGAAGAACAAAATTTGGTGAGCCAAGTGGGATTTGTGTACTGATCATTACCACCAAGTATCATCAAGATTGGGTGAAAAAATATTTGCTGGTATTTCGGAAACTCGTTATTACTTAGAAGCTTGGCAACCCCTCTCAATGAAAGTGCTTTCCACAGTCTGTGCCTACGGCTACTTGAAGAGGAAACAAACCATAGAGACAAAACTGAGAACTCCTTTATTTTGTCAAGTTTCAAAGAGCTACTACAAAACATGTTGGATTTAGAGTTCCAAATTCATCTATCTATATATGAGAGAACAAAGGGAAACCTAAATATAAAAACTGCTACTGTAGACGAAAGCTTCAAGCTAGAAGAACAAAATTTCCTGAGCCAAGTGGGATTTGTGTACTGATCATTACCACCAAGAATCATCAAATTTGGGTGAAAAATATTTGCTGGTATTTCGAAACTCGTTATTTCTTAGAAGCTTGGCAACCCCTCTCAATTAAAGTGCTTTTCCACAGTCTGTGCCTAGGGCTACTTGAAGAGGAAACAAACCATAGAGACAAAACTGAGAACTCCTTTATTTTGTCAAGTTTCAAAGAGCTACTACCTACCATGTTGGATTTAGAGTTCCAAATTCATCTATCTATATGCGAGAGAACAGAGGGAAACCTAAATATAAAAACTGCTACTGTAGACGAACGCTTCAACCTAGAAGAACAAAATTTGGTGAGCCAAGTGGGATTTGTGTACTGATCATTACCACCAAGTATCATCAAGATTGGGTGAAAAAATATATGCTGGTATTTCGGAAACTCGTTATTTCTTAGAAGCTTGGCAACCCCTCTCAATGAAAGTGCTTTCCACAGTCTGTGCCTAGGGCTACTTGAAGAGGAAACAAACCATAGAGACAAAACTGAGAACTCCATTATTTTGTCAAGTTTCAAAGAGCTACTACAAACCATGTTAAATTTAGAGTTCCAAATTCATCTATCTAAATACGAGAGAACAAAGGGAAACCTAAATATAAAAACTGCTAATGTAGACGAAAGCTTCAAACTAGAAGAACAAAATTTCGTGAGCCAAGTGGGATTTGTGTACTGATCATTACAACCAAGAATCATCAAATTTGGGTGAAAAAATATTTGCTGTTATTTTGAAACTCTTTATTTCTTAGAAGCTTGGCAACCCCTCTCAATGAAAGTGCTTTTCCACAGTCTGTGCCTAGGGCTACTTGAAGAGGAAACAAACCATAGAGACAAAACTGAGAACTCCTTTATTTTGTCAGTTTCAAAGAGCTACTACAAACCATGTTGGATTTAGAGTACCAAATTCATCTATCTATATAGGAGAGAACCGAGGGAAACATAAATATAAAAACTGCTACTGTAGACGAACGCTTCAACCTAGAAGAACAAAATTTGGTAAGCCAAGTGGGATTTGTGTACTGATCATTACCACCAAGTATCCTCAAGATTGGGTGAAAAAATATTTGCTGGTATTTCGGAAACTCGTTATTTCTTAGAAGCTTGGCAACCCCTCTCAATGAAAGTGCTATTCCACAGTCTGTGCCTAGGGCTACTTTAAGAGGAAACAAACCAGAGAGACAAACTGAGAACTCCTTTATTTTGTCAAGTTTCAAAGAGCTACTACAAACCATGTTGGATTTAGAGTTCCAAATTCATCTATCTGTATAGGAGAGAACAAAGGGAAACCTAAATATAAAAACTGCTACTGTACACGAACGCTTCAACCTAGAAGAACTAAATTTGGTGAGCCAAGTGGGATATGTGTACTGATCATTAGCAGCAAGTATCATCAAGATTGGGTGAAAAAATATTTGCTGGTATTTCGGAAACTCGTTATTTCTTAGAAGCTTGGCAAACCCTCTCAATGAAAGTGCTTTTCCACAGTCTGTGCCTAGGGCTACTTGAAGAGGAAACAAACCATAGAGGCAAATCTGAGAACTCCTTTATTTTTTCAAGTTTCAAAGAGCTACTACAAACCATGTTGGATTTAGAGTTCCAAATTCATCTATCTATATAGGAGAGAACCAAGGGAAACTTAAATATAAAAACTGCTACTGTAGACGAACGCTTGAACCTAGAAGAACAAAATTTGGTGAGCCAAGTGGGATTTGTGTACTGATCATTACCACCGAGTATCATCAAGATTGGGTGAAAAAATATTTGCTGGTATTTCGGAAACTCGTTATTTCTTAAAAGCTTGGCAACCCCTCTCAATGAAAGTGCTATTCCACAGTCTGTGCCTAGGGCTACTTGAAGAGGAAACAAACCATAGAGACAAAACTGAGAACTCCTTTATTTTGTCAAGTTTCAAAGAGCTACTACAAAACATGTTGGATTTAGAGTTCCAAATTCATCTATCTATATATGAGAGAACAAAGGGAAACCTAAATATAAAAACTGCTACTGTAGACGAAAGCTTCAAACTAGAAGAACAAAATTTCGTGAGCCAAGTGGGATTTGTGTACTGATCATTACCACCAAGAATCATCAAATTGGGGTGAAAAAATTTTTGCTGGTATTTCGAAACTCGTTATTTCTTAGAAGCTTGGCAACCCCTCTCAATTAAAGTGCTTTTCCACAGTCTGTGCCTAGGGCTAATTGAAGAGGAAACAAACCATAGAGACAAATCTGAGACCTTCTTTATTTTGTCAAGTTTCAAAGAGCTACTACAAACCCTGTTGGATTTAGAGTTCCAAATTCATCTATCTATATAGGAGAGAACAGAGAGAAACCTAAATATAAAAACTGCTACTGTAGACGAACGCTTCAACCTAGAAGAACAAAATTTGGTGAGCCAAGTGGGATTTGTGTACTGATCATTACCACCAAGTATCAACAAGATTGTGTGAAAAAATATTTGCTGGTATTTCAGAAACTCGTTATTTCTTAGAAGTTTGGCAACCCATCTCAATGAAAGTGCTTTCCACAGTCTGTGCCTAGGGCTACTTGAAGTGGAAACAAACCATAGACAAAAATCGGAGAACTCCTTTATTTTGTCAAGTTTCAAAGAGCTACTACAAACCATGTTGGATTTAGAGTTCCAAATTCATCTATCTATATAGGAGAGAACCGAGGGAAACTTAAATATAAAAACTGCTACTGTAGACGAACGCTTCAACCTAGAAGAACAAAATTTGGTAAGGCAAGTGGGATTTGTGTACTGATCATTACCACCAAGAATCATCAAATTTGGGTGAAAAAATATTTGCTGGTATTTCGAAACTCGTTATTTCTTAGAAGCTTGGCAACCCCTCTCAATGAAAGTGCTTTCACACAGTCTGTGCCTACGGCTACTTGAAGAGGAAACAAACCATAGAAACAAATCTGAGACCTCCTTTATTTTGTCAAGTTTCAAAGAGCTACTACAAACCATGTTGGATTTAGAGTTCCAAATTCATCTATCTATATAGGAGAGAACAGAGAGAAACCTAAATATAAAAACTGCTACTGTAGCAAACGCTTCAACCTAGAAGAACAAAATTTGGTGAGCCAAGTGGGATTTGTATACTGATCATTACCACCAAGTATCAACAAGATTGTGTGAAATAATGTTTGCTGGTATTTCGGAAACTCGTTATTTCTTAGAAGCTTGGCAACCAATCTCAATGAAAGTGCTTTCCACAGTCTGTGCCTAGGGCTACTTGAAGAGGAAACAAACCATAGAGGAAAAACTGAGAACTCCTTTATTTTGTCAAGTTTCAAAGAGCTACTACAAACCATGTTGGATTTAGAGTTCCAAATTCATCTATCTGTATAGCAGAGAACAGAGGGTAACCTAAATATAAAAACTGCTACTGTACACGAACGCTTCAACCTAGAAGAACTAAATTTGGTGAGCCAAGTGGGATATGTGTACTGATCAGTGGCAACAAGTATCATCAAGATTGGGTGAAAAAAATATTTGCTGGTATTTCGGAAACTCGTTATTTCTTAGAAGCTTGGCAACCCCTCTCAATGAAATTGCTTTTCCACAGTCTGTGCCTAGGGCTACTTGAAGAGGAAACAAACCATAGAGGCAAATCTGAGAACTCCTTTATTTTGTCAAGTTTCAAGGAGCTACTACAAAGCATGTTGGATTTAGAGTTCCAAATTCATCTATCTATATAGGAGAGAACAGAGGGAAACCTAAATATAAAAACTGCTACTGTAGACGAACGCTTCAACCTAGAAGAACAAAATTTGGTAAGCCACGTGGGATTTGTGTACTGATCATTACCACCAAGTATCATCAAGATTGGGTGAAAAAATATTTGCTGGTATTTCGGAAACTCGTTATTTCTTAGAAGCTTGGCAACCCCTCTCAATGAAAGTTCTATTCCACAGTCTGTGCCTAGGGCTACTTTAAGAGGAAACAAACCATAGAGGCAAATCTGAGAATTCCTTTATTTTGTCAAGTTTCAAAGAGCTACTACAAAACATGTTGGATTTAGAGTTCCAAATTCATCTATCTATATATGAGAGAACAAAGGGAAACCTAAATATAAAAACTGCTACTGTAGACGAAAGCTTCAAACTAGAAGAACAAAATTTCGTGAGCCAAGTGGGATTTGTGTACTGATCATTACTACCAAGAATCATCAAATTTGGGTGAAAAAATATTTGCTGGTATTTCGAAACTCGTTATTTCTTAGAAGCTTGGCAACCCCTCTCAATTATAGTGCTTTTCCACAGTCTGTGCCAAGGGCTAATTGAAGAGGAAACAAACCATGGAGACAAATCTGAGACCTTCTTTATTTTGTCAAGTTTCAAAGAGCTACTACAAACCCTGTTGGATTTAGAGTTCCAAATTCATCTATCTATATAGGAGAGAACAGAGAGAAACCTAAATATAAAAACTGCTACTTTAGACGAACGCTTCAACCTAGAAGAACAAAATTTTTTGAGCCAAGTGGGATTTGTGTACTGATCATTACCACCAAGTATCAACAAGATTGTGTGAAAAAATATTTGCTGGTATTTCGGAAACTCGTTATTTCTTAGAAGCTTGGCAACCCATCTCAATGAAAGTGCTTTCCACAGTCTGTGCCTAGGGCTCCTTGAAGAGGAAACAAACCATAGAGACAAAACTGAGAACTCCTTTATTTTGTCACGTTTCAAAGAGCTACTACAATCCATGTTGGATTTAGAGTTCCAAATTCATCTATCTGTATAGGAGAGAACAGAGGGAAACCTAAATATAAAAACTGCTTCTGTACACGAACGTTTCAACCTAGAAGAACTAAATTTGGTGAGCCAAGTGGGATATGTGTACTGATCATTAGCAACAAGTATCATCAAGATTGGGTGAAAAAATATTTGCTGGTATTTCGGAAACTCGTTATTTCTTAGAAGCTTGGCAACCCATCTCAATGAAAGTGCTTTCCACAGTCTGTGCCTAGGGCTACTTGAAGAGGAAACAAACCATAGAGACAAAACTGAGAACTCCTTTATTTTGTCAAGT
This sequence comes from Callospermophilus lateralis, assembly GCF_048772815.1. Lineage (NCBI taxonomy): Eukaryota > Metazoa > Chordata > Mammalia > Rodentia > Sciuridae > Callospermophilus > Callospermophilus lateralis. Next base: position 37,068 of record NW_027514249.1, read on the forward strand.
TTCAAAGAGCTACTACAAACCATGTTGGATTTAGAGTTCCAAATTCATCTATCTGTATAGGAGAGAACAGAGGGAAACCTAAATATAAAAACTGCTACTGTACACGAACGCTTCAACCTAGAAGAACTAAATTTGGAGAGCCAAGTGGGATATGTGTACTGATCATTAGCAACAAGTATCATCAAGATTGGGTGAAAAAATATTTGCTGCTATTTCGGAAACTCGTTATTTCTTAGAAGCTTGGCAACCCCTCTCAATGAAAGTGCTTTTCCACAGTCTGTGCCTAGGGCTACTTGAAGAGGAAACAAACCATAGAGGCAAATCTGAGAACTCCTTTATTTTGTCAAGTTTCAAAGAGCTACTACAAACCATGTTGGATTTAGAGTTCCAAATTCATCTATCTATATAGGAGAGAACCAAGGGAAACTTAAATATAAAAACTGCTACTGTAGACGAACGCTTCAACCTAGAAGAACAAAATTTGGTAAGCCAAGTTGGAATTGTGTACTGATCATTACCACCAAGTATCATCAAGATGGGGTGAAAAAATATTTGCTGGTATTTCGGAAACTCGTTATTTCTTAAAAGCTTGGCAACCCCTCTCAATGAAAGTGCTATTCCACAGTCTGTGCCTAGGGCTACTTGAAGAGGAAACAAACCATAGAGACAAAACTGAGAACTCCTTTATTTTTTCAAGTTTCAAAGAGCTACTACAAAACATGTTGGATTTAGAGTTCCAAATTCATCTATCTATATATGAGAGAACAAAGTGAAACCTAAATATAAAAACTGCTACTGTAGACGAAAGCTTCAAACTAGAAGAACAAAATTTCGTGAGCCAAGTGGGATTTGTGTACTGATCATTACCACCAAGAATCATCAAATTGGGGTGAAAAAATATTTGCTGGTATTTCGAAACTCGTTATTTCTTAGAAGCTTGGCAACCCCTCTCAATTAAAGTGCTTTTCCACAGTCTGTGCCTAGGGCTAATTGAAGAGGAAACAAACCATAGAGACAAATCTGAGACCTTCTTTATTTTGTCAAGTTTCAAAGAGCTACTACAAACCCTGTTGGATTTAGAGTTCCAAATTCATCTATCTATATAGGAGAGAACAGAGAGAAACCTAAATATAAAAACTGCTACTGTAGACGAATGCTTCAACCTAGAAGGACAAAATTTGGTGAGCCAAGTGGGATTTGTGTACTGATCATTACCACCAAGTATCAACAAGATTGTGTGAAAAAATATTTGCTGGTATTTCGGAAACTCGTTATTTCTTAGAAGCTTGGCAACCCATCTCAATGAAAGTGCTTTCCACAGTGTGTGCCTAGGGCTACTTGAAGTGGAAACAAACCATAGAGAAAAATCGGAGAACTCCTTTATTTTGTCAAGTTTCAAGGAGCTACTAAAACCATGTTGGATTTAGAGTTCCAAATTCATCTATCTATATAGGAGAGAACCGAGGGAAACTTAAATATAAAAACTGCTACTGTAGACGAACGCTTCAACCTAGAAGAACAAAATTTGGTAAGGCAAGTGGGATTTGTGTACTGATCATTACCACCAAGAATCATCAAATTTGGGTGAAAAAATATTTGCTGGTATTTCGAAACTCGTTATTTCTTAGAAGCTTGGCAACCCCTCTCAATGAAAGTGCTTTCACACAGTCTGTGCCTACTGCTACTTGAAGAGGAAACAAACCATAGAGACAAATCTGAGACCTCCTTTATTTTGTCAAGTTTCAAAGAGCTACTACAAACCATGTTGGATTTAGAGTTCCAAATTCATCTATCTATATAGGAGAGAACAGAGAGAAACCTAAATATAGAAACTGCTACTGTAGCAAACGCTTCAACCTAGAAGAACAAAATTTGGTGAGCCAAGTGGGATTTGTATACTGATCATTACCACCAAGTATCAACAAGATTGTGTGAAATAATATTTGCTGGTATTTCGGAAACTCGTTATTTCTTAGAAGCTTGGCAACCAATCTCAATGAAAGTGCTTTCCACAGTCTGTGCCTAGGGCTACTTGAAGAGAAAACAAACCATAGAGGAAAAACTGAGAACTCCTTTATTTTGTCAAGTTTCAAAGAGCTACTACAAACCATGTTGGATTTAGAGTTCCAAATTCATCTATCTGTATAGGAGAGAACAGAGGGAAACCTAAATATAAAAACTGCTACTGTACACGAACGCTTCAACCTAGAAGAACTAAATTTGGTGAGCCAAGTAGGATATGTGTACTGATCATTAGCAACAAGTATCATCAAGATTGGGTGAAAAAATATTTGCTGGTATTTCGGAAACTCGTTATTTCTTAGAAGATTGGCAACCCCTCTCAATGAAAGTGCTTTTCCACAGTCTGTGCCTAGGGCTACTTGAAGAGGAAACAAACCATAGAGGCAAATCTGAGAACTCCTTTATTTTGTCAAGTTTCAAGGAGCTACTACAAAGCATGTTGGATTTAGAGTTCCAAATTCATCTATCTATATAGGAGAGAACAGAGGAAAACCTAAATATAAAACTGCTACTGTAGACGAACGCTTCAACCTAGAAGAACAAAATTTGGTAAGCCACGTGGGATTTGTGTACTGATCATTACCACCAAGTATCATCAAGATTGGGTGAAAAAATATTTGCTGGTATTTCGGAAACTCGTTATTTCTTAGAAGCTTGGCAACCCCTCTCAATGAAAGTGGTATTCCACAGTCTGTGCCTAGGGCTACTTGAAGAGGAAACAAACCATAGAGGCAAATCTGAGAACTCCTTTATTTTGTCAAGTTTCAAAGAGCTACTACAAACCATGTTGGATTTAGAGTTCCAAATTCATCTATCTATATAGGAGAGAACCGAGGGAAACTTAAATATAAAAACTGCTACTGTAGACGAACGCTTCAACCTAGAAGAAGAAAATTTGGTAAGCCAAGTGGGATTTGTGTACTGATCATTACCACCAAGTATCATCAAGATTGGGTGAAAAAATATTTGCTGGTATTTCGGAAACTCGTTATTTCTTAGAAGCTTGGCAACCCCTCTCAATGAAAGTACTATTAAACAGTCTGTGCCTAGGGCTACTTAAAGAGGAAACAAACCATAGAGGCACATCTGAGAATTCCTTTTTTTTGTCAAGTTTCAAAGAGCTACTACAAAACATGTTGGATTTAGAGTTCCAAATTCATCTATCTATATATGAGAGAACAAAGGGAAACCTAAATGTAAAAACTGCTACTGTAGACGAAAGCTTCAAACTAGAAGAACAAAATTTCGTGAGCCAAGTGGGATTTGTGTACTGATCATTACCACCAAGAATCATCAAATTTGGGTGAAAAAATATTTGCTGGTATTTCGAAACTCGTTATTTCTTAGAAGCTTGGCAACCCCTCTCAATTAAAGTGCTTTTCCACAGTCTGTGCCTAGGGCTACTTGAAGAGGAAACAAACCATAGAGACAAATCTGAGACCTTCTTTATTTTGTCAAGTTTCAAAGAGCTACTACAAACCCTGTTGGATTTAGAGTTCCAAATTCATATATCTATATAGGAGAGAACAGAGAGAAACCTAAATATAAAAACTGTTACTGTAGACGAACGCTTCAACCTAGAAGAACAAAATTTGGTGAGCCAAGTGGGATTTGTGTACTGATCATTACCACCAAGTATCAACAAGATTGTGTGAAAAAATATTTGCTGGTATTTCGGAAACTCGTTATTTCTTAGAAGCTTGGCAACCCATCTAAATGAAAGTGCTTTCCACAGTCAGTGCCTAGGGCTACTTGAAGAGGAAACAAACCATAGAGACAAAACTGAGAACTCCTTTATTTTGTCAAGTTCCAAAGAGCTACTACAAACCATGTTGGATTTAGAGTTCCAAATTCATCTTTCTATATAGGAGAGAACAGAGGGAAACCTAAATATAAAAACTGCTACTGTAGACGAACGCTTCAACCAAGAAGAACACAATTTGGTGAGCCAAGTGGGATTTGTGTACTGATCATTAGCTCCAAGTATCATCAAGATTGGGTGAAAAAATATTTGCTGGTATTTCGGAAACTCGTTTTTTCTTAGAAGCTTGGCAACCCCTCTCAATGAAAGTGCTTTTCCAAAGTCTGTGCCTAGGGCTACTTGAAGAGGAAACAAACCATAGAGAAAAATTGGAGAACTCCTTTATTTTGTCAAGTTTCAAAGAGCTACTACAAACCATGTTGGATTTAGAGTTCCAAATTCATCTATCTATATAGGAGAGAACAGAGAGAAACCTAAATATAAAAACTGCTACTGTAGACGAACGCTTCAACCTAGAAGAACAAAATTTGGTGAGCCAAGTGGGATTTGTATACTGATCATTACCACCAAGTATCAACAAGATTGTGTGAAATAATATTTGCTGGTATTTCGGAAACTTGCAATTTCTTAGAAGCTTGGCAACCCATCTCATTGAAAGTGCTTTCCACAGTCTGTGCCTAGGGCTACTTGAAGAGGAAACAAACCATAGAGACAAAACTTAGAACTCCTTTATTTTGTCAAGTTTCAAAGAGCTACTACAAACCATGTTGGATTTAGAGTTCCAAAATCATCTTTCTATATAGGAGAGAACAGAGGGAAACCTAAATATAAAAACTGCTACTGTACACGAACGCTTCAACCAAGAAGAACAAAATTTGGTGATCCAAGTGGGATTTGTGTTCTGATCATTAGCTCCAAGTATCATCAAGATTGGGTGAAAAAATACTTGCTGGTATTTCGGAAACTCGTTATTTCTTAGAAGCTTGGCAACCCCTCTCAATGAAAGTGCCTTTCCAAAGTCTGTGCCTAGGGCTACTTGAAGTGGAAACAAACCATAGAGAAAAATCGGAGAACTCCTTTATTTTGTCAAGTTTCAAAGAGCTACTACAAACCATGTTGGATTTAGAGTTCCAAATTCATCTATCTCTATAGGAGAGAACAGAGAGAAACCTAAATATAAAAACTGCTACTGTAGACGAACGCTTCAACCTAGAAGAACAAAATTTGGTGAGCCAAGTGGGATTTGTGTACTGATCATTACCACCAAGTATCAACAAGATTGTGTGAAAAAATATTTGCTGGTATTTCGAAACTCGTTATTTCTTAGAAGCTTGGCAACCCATCTCAATGAAAGTGCTTTCCACAGTCTGTGCCTAGGGCTACTTGAAGAGGAAACAAACCATAGAGACAAAACTGAGAACTCCTTTATTTTGTCAAGTTTCAAAGAGCTACTACAAACCATGTTGGATTTAGAGTTCCAAATTCATCTTTCTATATAGGAGAGAACAGAGGGAAACCTAAATATAAAAACTACTACTGTAGACGAACGCTTCAACCAAGAAGAACAAAATTTCGTGAGCCAAGTGGGATTTGTGTACTGATCATTAGCTCCAAGTATCATCAAGGTTGGGTGAAAAAATACTTGCTGGTATTTCGGAAACTCGTTATTTCTTAGAAGCTTGGCAACCCCTCTCAATGAAAGTGCTTTTCCAAAGTCTGTGCCTAGGGCTACTTGAAGAGGAAACAAACCATAGAGAAAAATCGGAGAACTCTTTTATTTTGTCAAGTTTCAAAGAGCTACTACAAACCATGTTGGATTTAGAGTTCCAAATTCTTCTATCTATATAGGAGAGAACAGAGAGAAACCTAAATATAAAAACTGCTACTGTAGACGAACGCTTCAACCTAGAAGAACAAATTTGGTGAGCCAAGTGGGATTTGTGTACTGATCATTACCACCAAGTATCAACAAGATTGTGTGAAAAAATATTTGCTGGTATTTCGAAACTCGTTATTTCTTAGGAACTTGGCAACCCATCTAAATGAAAGTACTTTCCACAGTCTGTGCCTAGGGCTACTTGAAGAGGAAACAAACCATAGAGAAAAATCGGAGAACTCATTTATTTTGTCAAGTTTCAAAGAGCTACTACAAACCATGTTGGATTTAGAGTTCCAAATTCATCTTTCTATATAGGAGAGAACAGAGGGAAACATAAATATAAAAACTGCTACTGTAGACGAACGCTTCAACCAAGAAGAACAAAATTTCGTGAGCCAAGTGGGATTTGTGTACTGATCATTAGCTCCAAGTATCATCAAGATTGGGTGAAAAAATATTTGCTGGTATTTCGGAAACTCGTTATTTCTTGGAAGCTTGGCAACACCTCTCAATGAAAGTGCTTTTCCAAAGTCTGTGCCTAGGGCTACATGAAGAGGAAACAAACCATAGAGAAAAATCGGAGAACTCCTTTATTTTGTCAAGTTTCAAAGAGCTACTACAAACCATGTTGGATTTAGAGTTCCAAATTCATCTATCTATATAGGAGAGAACCGAGGGAAACTTAAATATAAAAACTGCTACTGTAGACGAACGCTTCAACCTAAAAGAACAAAATTTGGTAAGCCAAGTGGGATTTGTGTACTGATCATTACCACCAAGTATCATCAAGATTGGGTGAAAAAATATTTGCTGGTATTTCGGAAACTCGTTATTTCTTAGAAGCTTGGCAACCCCTCTCAATGAAAGTGCTATTCCACAGTCTGTGCCTAGGGCTACTTTAAGAGGAAACAAACCATAGAGGCAAATCTGAGAATTCCTTTATTTTGTCAAGTTTCAAAGAGCTACTACAAAACATGTTGGATTTAGAGTTCCAAATTCATCTATCTATATATGAGAGAACAAAGGGAAACCTAAATAAAACAACTGCTACTGTAGACGAAAGCTGCAAACTAGAAGAACAAAATTTCGTGAGCCAAGTGGGATTTGTGTACTGATCATTACCACCAAGAATCATCAAGTTTGGGTGAAAAAATATTTGCTGGTATTTCGAAACTCGTTATTTCTTAGAAGCTTGGCAACCCCTCTCAATGAAAGTGCTTTCCCACAGTCTGTGCCTACGGCTACTTGAAGAGGAAACAAACCCTAGAGACAAATCTGAGACCTTCTTTATTTTGTCAAGTTTCAAAGAGCTACTACAAACCATGTTGGATTTAGAGTTCCAAATTCATCTATCTATATAGGAGAGAACAGAGAGAAACCTAAATATAAAAACTGCTACTGTAGACGAACGCTTCAACCTAGAAGAACAAAATTTGGTGAGCCAAGTGGGATTTGTATACTGATCATTACCACCAAGTATCAACAAGATTGTGTGAAATAATATTTGCTGGTATTTCGGAAACTCGTAATTTCTTAGAAGCTTGGCAACCCATCTCAATGAAAGTGCTTTCCACAGTCTGTGCCTAGGGCTACTTGAAGAGGAAACAAACCATAGAGACAAAACTGAGAACTCCTTTATTTTGTCAAGTTTCAAAGAGCTACTACAAACCATGTTGGATTTAGAGTTCCAAATTCATCTTTCTAAATAGGAGAGAACAGAGGGAAACCTAAATATAAAAACTGCTACTGTACACGAACGCTTCAACCAAAAAGAACAAAATTTGGTGATCCAAGTGGGATGTGTACTGATCATTAGCTCCAAGTATCATCAAGGTTGGGTGAAAAAATACTTGCTGGTATTTCGGAAACTCGTTATTTCTTAGAAGCTTGGCAACCCCTCTCAATGAAAGTGCTTTTCCAAAGTCTGTGCCTAGGGCTACTTGAAGAGGAAACAAACCATAGAGAAAAATCGGAGAACTCCTTTATTTTGTCAAGTTTCAAAGAGCTACTACAAACCATGTTGGATTTAGAGTTCCAAATTCTTCTATCTATATAGGAGAGAACAGAGAGAAACCTAAATATAAAAACTGCTACTGTAGACGAACGCTTCAACCTAGAAGAACAAATTTGGTGAGCCAAGTGGGATTTGTGTACTGATCATTACCACCAAGTATCAACAAGATTGTGTGAAAAAATATTTGCTGGTATTTCGAAACTCGTTATTTCTTAGAAACTTGGCAACCCATCTAAATGAAAGTACTTTCCACAGTCTGTGCCTAGGGCTACTTGAAGAGGAAACAAACCATAGAGACAAAACTGAGAACTCCTTTATTTTGTCAAGTTTCAAAGAGCTACTACAAACCATGTTGGATTTAGAGTTCCAAATTCATCTTTCTAAATAGGAGAGAACAGAGGGAAACCTAAATATAAAAACTGCTACTGTACACGAACGCTTCAACCAAAAAGAACAAAATTTGGTGATCCAAGTGGGATGTGTACTGATCATTAGCTCCAAGTATCATCAAGGTTGGGTGAAAAAATACTTGCTGGTATTTCGGAAACTCGTTATTTCTTAGAAGCTTGGCAAACCCTCTCAATGAAAGTGCTTTTCCAAAGTCTGTGCCTAGGGCTACTTGAAGAGGAAACAAACCATAGAGAAAAATCGGAGAACTCCTTTATTTTGTCAAGTTTCAAAGAGCTACTACAAACCATGTTGGATTTAGAGTTCCAAATTCTTCTATCTATATAGGAGAGAACAGAGAGAAACCTAAATATAAAAACTGCTACTGTAGACGAACGCTTCAACCTAGAAGAACAAATTTGGTGAGCCAAGTGGGATTTGTGTACTGATCATTACCACCAAGTATCAACAAGATTGTGTGAAAAAATATTTGCTGGTATTTCGAAACTCGTTATTTCTTAGAAACTTGGCAACCCATCTAAATGAAAGTACTTTCCACAGTCTGTGCCTAGGGCTACTTGAAGAGGAAACAAACCATAGAGACAATACTGAGAACTCCTTTATTTTGTCAAGTTTCAAAGAGCTACTACAAACCATGTTGGATTTAGAGTTCCAAATTCATCTTTCTATATAGGAGAGAACAGAGGGAAACATAAATATAAAAACTGCTACTGTAGACGAACGCTTCAACCAAGAAGAACAAAATTTCGTGATCCAAGTGGGATTTGTGTACTGATCATTAGCTCCAAGTATCATCAAGATTGGGTGAAAAAATATTTGCTGGTATTTCGGAAACTCGTTATTTCTTAGAAGCTTGGCAACACCTCTCAATGAAAGTGCTTTTCCAAAGTCTGTGCCTAGGGCTACATGAAGAGGAAACAAACCATAGAGAAAAATCGGAGAACTCCTTTATTTTGTCAAGTTTCAAAGAGCTACTACAAACCATGTTGGATTTAGAGTTCCAAATTCATCTATCTATATAGGAGAGAACCGAGGGAAACTTAAATATAAAAACTGCTACTGTAGACGAACGCTTCAACCTAAAAGAACAAAATTTGGTAAGCCAAGTGGGATTTGTGTACTGATCATTACCACCAAGTATCAACAAGATTGTGTGAAAAAATATTTGCTGGTATTTCGGAAACTCGTTATTTCTTAGAAGCTTGGCAGCCCATCTCAATGAAAGTGCTTTCCACAGTCGGTGCCTAGGGCTACTTGAAGAGGAAAAAAACCATAGAGACAAAACTGAGAACTCCTTTATTTTGTCAAGTTCCAAATAGCTACTACAAACCATGTTGGATTTAGAGTTCCAAATTCAGCGTTCTATATAGGAGAGAACAGAGGGAAACCTAAATATAAAAACTGCTACTGTGGACGAACGCTTCAACCAAGAAGAACAAAATTTGGTGAGCCAAGTGGGATTTGTGTACTGATCATTAGCTCCAAGTATCATCAAGATTGGGTGAAAAAATATTTGCTGGTATTTCGGAAACTCGTTATTTCTTAGAACCTTGGCAACCATTCTCAATGAAAGTGCTTTTCCAAAGTCTGTGCCCAGGGCTACTTGAAGAGGAAACAAACCATAGAGAAAAAACTGAGAACTCCTTTATTTTGTCAAGATTCAAAGAGCTACTACAAACCATGTTGGATTTAGAGTTCCAAATTCATCTATCTATATAGGAGAGAACACAGAGAAACCTAAGTATAAAAACTCCTACTGTAGACGAACACTTCAACTTAGAAGAACAAAATTTGGTGAGCCAAGTGGGATTTGTATACTGATCATTACCACCAAGTATCAACAAGATTGTGTGAAATAATATTTGCTGGTATTTCGGAAACTCGTAATTTCTTAGAAGCTTGGCAACCCATCTCAATGAAAGTGCTTTCCACAGTCTGTGCCTAGGGCTACTTGCGGAGGAAACAAACCATAGAGACAAAACTGAGAACTCCTTTATTTTGTCAAGTTTCAAAGAGCTACTACAAACCATGTTGGATTTAGAGTTCCAAATTCATCTTTCTATATAGGAGAGAACAGAGGGAAACCTAAATATAAAAACTGCTACTGTACACGAACGCTTCAACCAAAAAGAACAAAATTTGGTGATCCAAGTGGGATTTGTGTACTGATCATTAGCTCCAAGTATCATCAAGGTTGGGTGAAAAAATACTTGCTGGTATTTCGGAAACTCGTTATTTCTTAGAGGCTTGGCAACCCCTCTCAATGAAAGTGCTTTTCCAAAGTCTGTGCCTAGGGCTACTTGAAGAGGAAACAAACCATAGAGAAAAATCGGAGAACTCCTTTATTTTGTCAAGTTTCAAAGAGCTACTACAAACCATGTTGGATTTAGAGTTCCAAATTCATCTATCTATATAGGAGAGAACAGAGAGAAACCTAAATATAAAAACTGCTACTGTAGACGAACGCTTCAACCTAGAAGAACAAAATTTGGTGAGCCAAGTGGGATTTGTGTACTGATCATTACCACCAAGTATCAACAAGATTGTGTGAAAAAATATTTGCTGGTATTTCGAAACTCGTTATTTCTTAGAAACTTGGCAACCCATCTAAATGAAAGTACTCTCCACAGTCTGTGCCTAGGGCTACTTGAAGAGGAAACAAACCATAGAGACAAAACTGATAACTCCTTTATTTTGTCAAGTTTCAAAGAGCTACTACAAACCATGTTGGATTTAGAGTTCCAAATTCATCTTTCTATATAGGAGAGAACAGAGGGAAACCTAAATATAAAAACTGCTACTGTAGACGAACGCTTCAACCAAGAAAAACAAAATTTCGTGAGCCAAGTGGGATTTGTGTACTGATCATTAGCTCCAAGTATCATCAAGATTGGGTGAAAAAATATTTGCTGGTATTTCGGAAACTCGTTATTTCTTAGAAGCTTGGCAACCCTTCTCAATGAAAGTGCTTTTCCAAAGTCTGTGCCTAGGGCTACATGAAGAGGAAACAAATCATAGAGAAAAATCGGAGAACTCCTTTATTTTGTTAAGTTTCAAAGAGCTACTACAAACCATGTTGGATTTAGAGTTCCAAATTCATCTATCTATATAGGAGAGAACCGAGGGAAACTTAAATATAAAAAATGCTACTGTAGACGAACGCTTCAACCTAGAAGAACAAAATTTCGTGAGCCAAGTGGGATTTGTGTACTGATCATTACCACCAAGAATCATCAAATTTGGGTGAAAAAATATTTGCTGGTATTTCGAAACTCATTATTTCTTAGAAGCTTCGCAACCCCTCTCAATGAAAGTGCTTTCCCACAGTCTGTGCCTACGGCTACTTGAAGAGGAAACAAACCATAGAGACAAATCTGATACCTCCTTTATTTTGTCAAGTTTCAAAGAGCTACTACAAACCATGTTGGATTTAGAGTTCCAAATTCATCTATCTATATAGGAGAGAACAGAGAGAAACCTAAATATAAAAACTGCTACTGTAGACGAACGCTTCAACCAAGAAGAACAAAATTTGGTGAGCCAAGTGGGATTTGTATACTGATCATTACCACCAAGTATCAACAAGATTGTGTGAAATAATATTTGCTGGTATTTCGGAAACTCGTAATTTCTTAGAAGCTTGGCAACCCATCTCAATGAAAGTGCTTTCCACATTCTGTGCCTAGGGCTACTTGAAGAGGAAACAAACCATAGAGACAAAACTGAGAACTCCCTTATTTTGTCAAGATTCAAAGAGCTACTACAAACCATGTTGGATTTAGAGTTCCAAATTCATCTTTCTATATAGGAGAGAACAGAGGGAAACCTAAATATAAAAACTGCTACTGTAGACGAACGCTTCAACCAAGAAGAACAAAATTTCGTGAGCCAAGTGGGATTTGTGTACTGATCATTAGCTCCAAGTATCATCAAGATTGGGTGAATAAATATTTGCTGGTATTTCGCAAACTCGTTATTTCTTAGAAGCTTGGCAACCCCTCTCAATGAAAGTGCTATTCCACAGTCTGTACCTAGGGCTATTTTAAGAGGAAACAAACCATAGAGACAAATCTGAGACCTCCTTTATTTTGTCAAGTTTCAAAGAGCTACTTTAAACCATGTTTAATTTAGAGTTCCAAATTCATCTATCTATATAGGAGAGAACAGAGAGAAACCTAAATATAAAAACTGCTACTGTAGACGAACGCTTCATCCTAGAAGAACAAAATTTGGTGAGCCAAGTGGGATTTGTATACTGATCATTTCCACCAAGTATCAACAAGATTGTGTGAAATAATATTTGCTGGTATTTCGGAAACTCGTTATTTCTTAGAAGCTTGGCAACCCATCTCAATGAAAGTGCTTTCCACAGTCTGTGCCTAGGGCTACTTGAAGAGGAAACAAACCATAGAGACAAAACTGAGAACTCCTTTATTTTGTCAAGTTTCAAAGAGTTACTGCAAACCCTGTTGGATTTAGAGTTCCAAATTCATCTATCTATATAGGAGAGAACCGAGAGAAACCTAAATATAAAAACTGCTACTGTAGACGAACGCTTCAACCTAGAAGAACAAAATTTGGTGAGCCAAGTGGGATTTGTGTACTGATCATTACCACCAAGTATCAACAAGATTGTGTAAAAAAATATTTGCTGGTATTTCGAAACTCGTTATTTCTTAGAAGCTTGGCAACCCCTCTCAATGAAAGTGCTTTTCCAAAATCTGTGCCTAGGGCTACTTGAAGAGGAAACAAACCATAGAGAAAAATCGGAGAACTCCTTTATTTTGTCAAGTTTCAAAGAGCTACTACAAACCATGTTGGATTTAGAGTTCCAAATTCATCTATCTGTATAGGAGAGAACAGAGGGAAACCTAAATATAAAAACTGCTACTGTACACGAACGCTTCAACCTAGAAGAACTAAATTTGGTGAGCCAAGTGGGATATGTGTAATGATCATTAGCAACAAGTATCATCAATATTGGGTGAAAAAATATTTGCTGGTATTTCGGAAACTCGTTATTTCTTAGAAGCTTGGCAACCCCTCTCAATGAAAGTGCTTTTCCACAGTCTGTGCCTAGGGCTACTTGAAGAGGAAACAAACCATAGAGGCAAATCTGAGAACTCCTTTATTTTGTCAAGTTTCAAAGAGCTACTACAAACCATGTTGGATTTAGAGTTCCAAATTCATCTATCTATATAGGAGAGAACCGAGGGAAACTTAAATATAAAAACTGCTACTGTAGACGAACGCTTCAACCTAGAAGAACAAAATTTGGTAAGCCAAGTGGGATTTGTGTACTGATCATTACCACCAAGTATCATCAAGATTGGGTGAAAAAATATTTGCTGGTATTTCGGAAACTCGTTATTTCTTAGAAGCTTGGGAACCCCTCTCAATGAAAATGCTATTCCACAGTCTGTGCCTAGGGCTACTTTAAGAGGAAACAAACCATAGAGGCAAATCTGAGAACTCCTTTATTTTGTCAAGTTTCAAAGAGCTACTACAAAACATGTTGGATTTAGAGTTCCAAATTCATCTATCTATATATGAGAGAACAAAGGGAAACCTAAATATAAAAACTGCTACTGTAGACGAAAGCTTCAAACTAGAAGAACAAAATTTCGTGAGCCAAGTGGGATTTGTGTACGTATCATTACCACCAAGAATCATCAAATTTGGTGAAAAAATATTTGCTGGTATTTCGAAACTCGTTATTTCTTAGAAGCTTGGCAACCCCTCTCAATTAAAGTGCTTTTCCACAGTCTGTGCCTAGGGCTACTTGAAGAGGAAACAAACCATAGAGACAAATCTGAGACCTTCTTTATTTTGTCAAGTTTCAAAGAGCTACTGCAAACCCTGTTGGATTTAGAGTTCCAAATTCATCTATCTATATAGGAGAGAACAGAGAGAAACCTAAATATAAAAACTGCTACTGTAGACGAACGCTTCAACCAAGAAGAACAAAATTTGGTGAGCCAAGTGGGATTTGTGTACTGATCATGAGCTCCAAGTATCATCAAGATTGGGTGAAAAAATATTTGCTGGTATTTCGGAAACTCGTTATTTCTTAGAAGCTTGGCAACCCCTCTCAATGAAAGTGCTTTTCTAAAGTCTGTGCCTAGGGCTACTTGAAGAGGAAACAAACCATAGAGAAAAATCGGAGAACTCCTTTATTTTGTCAAGTTTCAAAGAGCTACTACAAACCATGTTGGATTTAGAGTTCCAAATTCATCTATCTGTATAGGAGAGAACAGAGGGAAACCTAAATATAAGAAGTGCTACTGTACACGAACGCTTCAACCTAGAAGAACTAAATTTGGTGAGCCAAGTGGGATATGTGTACTGATCATTAGCTACAAGTATCATCAATATTGGGTGAAAAAATATTTGCTCCTATTTCGGAAACTCGTTATTTCTTAGAAGCTTGGCAACCCCTCTCAATGAAAGTGCTTTCCCACAGTCTGTGCCTAGGGCTACTTGAAGAGGAAACAAACCATAGAGACAAATCTGAGAACTCCTTCAGTTTGTCAAGTTTCAAAAAGCTACTACAAACCATGTTGGATTTAGAGTTCCAAATTCATCTATCTATATAGGAGAGAACAGAGGGAAACCTAAATATAAAAACTGCTACTGTAGACGAACGCTTCAACATAGAAGAACAAAATTTGATGAGCCAAGTGGGATTTGTGTACTGATCATTACCACCGAATATCAACAAGATTGTGTGAAAAAATATTTGCTGGTAATGCGGAAACTCCTTAATTCTTAGAAACTTGGCAACCCATCTCAGTGAAAGTGCTTTCCCCAGACTGTGCCTAGGGCTACTTTAAGACTAAACAAACCATAGAGACAAAACTGAGAACTCCTTTATTTTGTCAAGTTTCAAAGAGCTACTACAAACCATGTTGGATTTAGAGTTCCAAATTCATCTATCTATATAGGAGAGAACAGAGAGAAACCTAAATATAAAAACTGCTACTGTAGACGAACGCTTCATCCTAGAAGAACAAAATTTGGTGAGCCAAGAGGGATTTGTGTACTGATCATTACCACCAAGTATCAACAAGATTGTGTAAAAAAATATTTGCTGGTATTTCGAAACTCGTTATTTCTTAGAAGCTTGGCAACCCCTCTCAATGAAAGTGCTTTTCCAAAATCTGTGCCTAGGGCTACTTGAAGAGGAAACAAACCATAGAGAAAAATCGGAGAACTCCTTTATTTTGTCAAGTTTCAAAGAGCTACTACAAACCATGTTGGATTTAGAGTTCCAAATTCATCTATCTGTATAGGAGAGAACAGAGGGAAACCTAAATATAAAAACTGCTACTGTACACGAACGCTTCAACCTAGAAGAACTAAATTTGGTGAGCCAAGTGGGATATGTGTAATGATCATTAGCAACAAGTATCATCAATATTGGGTGAA
This sequence comes from Callospermophilus lateralis, assembly GCF_048772815.1. Lineage (NCBI taxonomy): Eukaryota > Metazoa > Chordata > Mammalia > Rodentia > Sciuridae > Callospermophilus > Callospermophilus lateralis. The sequence continues at coordinate 52,581 of NW_027514249.1, forward strand.
AAAATATTTGCTGGTATTTCGGAAACTCGTTATTTCTTAGAAGCTTGGCAACCCCCCTCAATGAAAGTGCTTTTCCACAGTCTGTGCCTAGGGCTACTTGAAGAGGAAACAAACCATAGAGGCAAATCTGAGAACTCCTTTATTTTGTCAAGTTTCAAAGAGCTACTACAAACCATGTTGGATTTAGAGTTCCAAATTCATCTATCTATATAGGAGAGAACCGAGGGAAACTTAAATATAAAAACTGCTACTGTAGACGAACGCTTCAACCTAGAAGAACAAAATTTGGTAAGCCAAGTGGGATTTGTGTACTGATCATTACCACCAAGTATCATCAAGATTGGGTGAAAAAATATTTGCTGGTATTTCGGAAACTCGTTATTTCTTAGAAGCTTGGCAACCCATCTCAATGAAAGTGCTTTCCACAGTCTGTGCCTAGGGCTACTTGAAGAGGAAACAAACCATAGAGACAAAACTGAGAACTCCTTTATTTTGTCAAGTTTCAAAGAGCTACTACATACCATGTTGGATTTAGAGTTCCAAATTCATCTTTCTATATAGGAGAGAACAGAGGGAAACCAAAATATAAAAAGTGCTACTGTAGACGAACGCTTCAACCAAGAAGAACAAAATTTGGTGAGCCAAGTGGGATTTGTGTACTGATCATGAGCTCCAAGTATCATCAAGATTGGGTGAAAAAATATTTGCTGGTATTTCGGAAACTCGTTATTTCTTAGAAGCTTGGCAACCCCTCTCAATGAAAGTGCTTTTCCAAAGTCTGTGCCTAGGGCTACTTGAAGAGGAAACAAACCATAGAGGCAAATCTGAGAACTCCTTTATTTTGTCAAGTTTCAAAGAGCTACTACAAACCATGTTGGATTTAGAGTTCCAAATTCATCTATATATATAGGAGAGAACCGAGGGAAACTTAAATATATAAACTGCTACTGTAGACGAACGCTTCAACCTAGAAGAACAAAATTTGGTAAGCCAAGTGGGATTTGTGTACTGATCATTACCACCATGTATCATCAAGATTGGGTGAAAAAATACTTGCTGGTATTTCGGAAACTCGTTATTTCCTAGAAGCTTGGCAACCCCTCTCAATGAAAGTGCTATTCCACAGTCTGTGCCTAGGGCTACTTTAAGAGGAAACAAACCATAGAGGCAAATCTGAGAACTCCTTTATTTTGTCAAGTTTCAAAGAGCTACTACAAAACATGTTGGATTTAGAGTTCCAAATTCATCTATCTATATATGAGAGAACAAAGGGAAACCTAAATATAAAAACTGCTACTGTAGACGAAAGCTTCAAACTAGAAGAACAAAATTTCGTGAGCCAAGTGGGATTTGTGTACGGATCATTACCACCAAGAATCATCAAATTTGGGTGAAAAAATATTTGCTGGTATTTCGAAACTCGTTATTTCTTAGAAGCTTGGCAACCCCTCTCAATGAAAGTGCTTTTCCACAGTCTGTGCCTAGGGCTACTTGAAGAGGAAACAAACCATAGAGACAAATCTGAGACCTCCTTTATTTTGTCAAGTTTCAAAGAGTTCCTGCAAACCCTGTTGGATTTAGAGTTCCAAATTCATCTATCTATATAGGAGAGAACAGAGAGAAACCTAAATATAAAAACTGCTACTGTAGACGAACGCTTCAACCTAGAAGAACAAAATTTGGTGAGCCAAGTTGGATTTGTGTAGTGATCATTACCACCAAGTATCAACAAGATTGTGTAAAAAAATATTTGCTGGTATTTCGGAAACTCGTTATTTCTTAGAAGCTTGGCAACCCATCTCAATGAAAGTGCTTTCCACAGTCTGTGCCTAGGGCTACTTGAAGAGGAAACAAACCATAGAGACAAAACTGAGAACTCCTTTATTTTGTCAAGTTTCAAAGAGCTACTACAACCATGTTGGATTTAGAGTTCCAAATTCATCTATCTATATAGGAGAGAACAGAGTGAAACCTAAATATAAAAACTGCTACTGTAGACGAACGGCTTCAACAGAAGAACAAAATTTCGTGAGCCAAGTGGGATTTGTGTACTGATCATTACCACAAAGAATCATCAAATTTGGGTGAAAAAATATTTGCTGGTATTTCGAAACTCGTTATTTCTTAGAAGCTTGGCAACCCCTCTCAATGAAAGTGCTTTCCCACAGTCTGTGCCTAGGGCTACTTGAAGAGGAAACAAACCATAGAGACAAATCTGAGACCCTCCTTTATTTTGTCTCAAGTTTCAAAGAGCTACTACAAACCATGTTGGATTTAGAGTTCCAAATTCATCTATCTATATAGGAGAGAACAGAGAGAAACCTAAATATAAAAACTGCTAATGTAGACGAACGCTTCAACCTAGAAGAACAAAATTTGGTGAGCCAAGTGGGATTTGTGTACTGATCATTACCACCAAGATCTTCAAATTTGGGTAAAAAATATTTGCTGGTATTTCGAAACTCGTTATTGCTTAGAAGCTTGGCAACCCCTCTCAATGAAATTGCTTTCCCACAGTCTGT
>NW_027514249.1:55302-85858 GCF_048772815.1 Callospermophilus lateralis
AACAGAGGGTAACCTAAATATAAAAAACTGCTACTGTACACGAACGCTTCAACCTAGAAGAACTAAATTTGGTGAGCCAAGGGGGATATGTGTACTGATCATTAGCAACAAGTATCATCAAGATTGGGTGAAAAAATATTTGCTGGTATTTCGGAAACTCGTTATTTCTTAGAAGCTTGGCAACCCCTCTCAATGAAATTGCTTTTCCACAGTCTGTGCCTAGGGCTACTTGAAGAGGAAACAAACCATAGAGGCAAATCTGAGAACTCCTTTATTTTGTCAAGTTTCAAGGAGCTACTACAAAGCATGTTGGATTTAGAGTTCCAAATTCATCTATCTATATAGGAGAGAACAGAGGGAAACCTAAATATAAAAACTGCTACTGTAGACGAACGCTTCAACCTAGAAGAACAAAATTTGGTAAGCCACGTGGGATTTGTGTACTGATCATTACCACCAAGTATCATCAAGATTGGGTGAAAAAATATTTGCTGGTATTTCGGAAACTCGTTATTTCTTAGAAGCTTGGCAACCCCTCTCAATGAAAGTTCTATTCCACAGTCTGTGCCTAGGGCTACTTTAAGAGGAAACAAACCATAGAGGCAAATCTGAGAATTCCTTTATTTTGTCAAGTTTCAAAGAGCTACTACAAAACATGTTGGATTTAGAGTTCCAAATTCATCTATCTATATATGAGAGAACAAAGGGAAACCTAAATATAAAAACTGCTACTGTAGACGAAAGCTTCAAACTAGAAGAACAAAATTTCGTGAGCCAAGTGGGATTTGTGTACTGATCATTACTACCAAGAATCATCAAATTTGGGTGAAAAAATATTTGCTGGTATTTCGAAACTCGTTATTTCTTAGAAGCTTGGCAACCCCTCTCAATTATAGTGCTTTTCCACAGTCTGTGCCAAGGGCTAATTGAAGAGGAAACAAACCATGGAGACAAATCTGAGACCTTCTTTATTTTGTCAAGTTTCAAAGAGCTACTACAAACCCTGTTGGATTTAGAGTTCCAAATTCATCTATCTATATAGGAGAGAACAGAGAGAAACCTAAATATAAAAACTGCTACTTTAGACGAACGCTTCAACCTAGAAGAACAAAATTTTTTGAGCCAAGTGGGATTTGTGTACTGATCATTACCACCAAGTATCAACAAGATTGTGTGAAAAAAATATTTGCTGGTATTTCGGAAACTCGTTATTTCTTAGAAGCTTGGCAACCCATCTCAATGAAAGTGCTTTCCACAGTCTGTGCCTAGGGCTACTTGAAGAGGAAACAAACCATAGAGACAAAACTGAGAACTCCTTTATTTTGTCACGTTTCAAAGAGCTACTACAATCCATGTTGGATTTAGAGTTCCAAATTCATCTATCTGTATAGGAGAGAACAGAGGGAAACCTAAATATAAAAACTGCTACTGTACACGAACGCTTCAACCTAGAAGAACTAAATTTGGTGAGCCAAGTGGGATATGTGTACTGATCATTAGCAACAAGTATCATCAAGATTGGGTGAAAAAAATATTTGCTGCTATTTCGGAAACTCGTTATTTCTTAGAAGCTTGGCAACCCCTCTCAATGAAAGTGCTTTTCCACAGTCTGTGCCTAGGGCTACTTGAAGAGGAAACAAACCATAGAGGCAAATCTGAGAACTCCTTTATTTTGTCAAGTTTCAAAGAGCTACTACAAACCATGTTGGATTTAGAGTTCCAAATTCATCTATCTATATAGGAGAGAACCAAGGGAAACTTAAATATAAAAACTGCTACTGTAGACGAACGCTTCAACCTAGAAGAACAAAATTTGGTAAGCCAAGTTGGAATTGTGTACTGATCATTACCACCAAGTATCATCAAGATTGGGTGAAAAAATATTTGCTGGTATTTCGGAAACTCGTTATTTCTTAAAAGCTTGGCAACCCCTCTCAATGAAAGTGCTATTCCACAGTCTGTGCCTAGGGCTACTTGAAGAGGAAACAAACCATAGAGACAAAACTGAGAACTCCTTTATTTTTCAAGTTTCAAAGAGCTACTACAAAACATGTTGGATTTAGAGTTCCAAATTCATCTATCTATATATGAGAGAACAAAGTGAAACCTAAATATAAAAACTGCTACTGTAGACGAAAGCTTCAAACTAGAAGAACAAAATTTCGTGAGCCAAGTGGGATTTGTGTACTGATCATTACCACCAAGAATCATCAAATTGGGGTGAAAAAATATTTGCTGGTATTTCGAAACTCGTTATTTCTTAGAAGCTTGGCAACCCCTCTCAATTAAAGTGCTTTTCCACAGTCTGTGCCTAGGGCTAATTGAAGAGGAAACAAACCATAGAGACAAATCTGAGACCTTCTTTATTTTGTCAAGTTTCAAAGAGCTACTACAAACCCTGTTGGATTTAGAGTTCCAAATTCATCTATCTATATAGGAGAGAACAGAGAGAAACCTAAATATAAAAACTGCTACTGTAGACGAATGCTTCAACCTAGAAGGACAAAATTTGGTGAGCCAAGTGGGATTTGTGTACTGATCATTACCACCAAGTATCAACAAGATTGTGTGAAAAAATATTTGCTGGTATTTCGGAAACTCGTTATTTCTTAGAAGCTTGGCAACCCATCTCAATGAAAGTGCTTTCCACAGTCTGTGCCTAGGGCTACTTGAAGTGGAAACAAACCATAGAGAAAAATCGGAGAACTCCTTTATTTTGTCAAGTTTCAAAGAGCTACTAAAACCATGTTGGATTTAGAGTTCCAAATTCATCTATCTATATAGGAGAGAACCGAGGGAAACTTAAATATAAAAACTGCTACTGTAGACGAACGCTTCAACCTAGAAGAACAAAATTTGGTAAGGCAAGTGGGATTTGTGTACTGATCATTACCACCAAGAATCATCAAATTTGGGTGAAAAAATATTTGCTGGTATTTCGAAACTCGTTATTTCTTAGAAGCTTGGCAACCCCTCTCAATGAAAGTGCTTTCACACAGTCTGTGCCTACTGCTACTTGAAGAGGAAACAAACCATAGAGACAAAACTGAGACCTCCTTTATTTTGTCAAGTTTCAAAGAGCTACTACAAACCATGTTGGATTTAGAGTTCCAAATTCATCTATCTATATAGGAGAGAACAGAGAGAAACCTAAATATAGAAACTGCTACTGTAGCAAACGCTTCAACCTAGAAGAACAAAATTTGGTGAGCCAAGTGGGATTTGTATACTGATCATTACCACCAAGTATCAACAAGATTGTGTGAAATAATATTTGCTGGTATTTCGGAAACTCGTTATTTCTTAGAAGCTTGGCAACCAATCTCAATGAAAGTGCTTTCCACAGTCTGTGCCTAGGGCTACTTGAAGAGAAAACAAACCATAGAGGAAAAACTGAGAACTCCTTTATTTTGTCAAGTTTCAAAGAGCTACTACAAACCATGTTGGATTTAGAGTTCCAAATTCATCTATCTGTATAGGAGAGAACAGAGGGAAACCTAAATATAAAAACTGCTACTGTACACGAACGCTTCAACCTAGAAGAACTAAATTTGGTGAGCCAAGTAGGATATGTGTACTGATCATTAGCAACAAGTATCATCAAGATTGGGTGAAAAAATATTTGCTGGTATTTCGGAAACTCGTTATTTCTTAGAAGCTTGGCAACCCCTCTCAATGAAAGTGCTTTTCCACAGTCTGTGCCTAGGGCTACTTGAAGAGGAAACAAACCATAGAGGCAAATCTGAGAACTCCTTTATTTTGTCAAGTTCAAGGAGCTACTACAAAGCATGTTGGATTTAGAGTTCCAAATTCATCTATCTATATAGGAGAGAACAGAGGAAAACCTAAATATAAAAACTGCTACTGTAGACGAACGCTTCAACCTAGAAGAACAAAATTTGGTAAGCCACGTGGGATTTGTGTACTGATCATTACCACCAAGTATCATCAAGATTGGGTGAAAAAATATTTGCTGGTATTTCGGAAACTCGTTATTTCTTAGAAGCTTGGCAACCCCTCTCAATGAAAGTGGTATTCCACAGTCTGTGCCTAGGGCTACTTGAAGAGGAAACAAACCATAGAGGCAAATCTGAGAACTCCTTTATTTTGTCAAGTTTCAAAGAGCTACTACAAACCATGTTGGATTTAGAGTTCCAAATTCATCTATCTATATAGGAGAGAACCGAGGGAAACTTAAATATAAAAACTGCTACTGTAGACGAACGCTTCAACCTAGAAGAAGAAAATTTGGTAAGCCAAGTGGGATTTGTGTACTGATCATTACCACCAAGTATCATCAAGATTGGGTGAAAAAATATTTGCTGGTATTTCGGAAACTCGTTATTTCTTAGAAGCTTGGCAACCCCTCTCAATGAAAGTACTATTAAACAGTCTGTGCCTAGGGCTACTTTAAGAGGAAACAAACCATAGAGGCACATCTGAGAATTCCTTTTTTTTGTCAAGTTTCAAAGAGCTACTACAAAACATGTTGGATTTAGAGTTCCAAATTCATCTATCTATATATGAGAGAACAAAGGGAAACCTAAATGTAAAAACTGCTACTGTAGACGAAAGCTTCAAACTAGAAGAACAAAATTTCGTGAGCCAAGTGGGATTTGTGTACTGATCATTACCACCAAGAATCATCAAATTTGGGTGAAAAAATATTTGCTGGTATTTCGAAACTCGTTATTTCTTAGAAGCTTGGCAACCCCTCTCAATTAAAGTGCTTTTCCACAGTCTGTGCCTAGGGCTACTTGAAGAGGAAACAAACCATAGAGACAAATCTGAGACCTTCTTTATTTTGTCAAGTTTCAAAGAGCTACTACAAACCCTGTTGGATTTAGAGTTCCAAATTCATATATCTATATAGGAGAGAACAGAGAGAAACCTAAATATAAAAACTGTTACTGTAGACGAACGCTTCAACCTAGAAGAACAAAATTTGGTGAGCCAAGTGGGATTTGTGTACTGATCATTACCACCAAGTATCAACAAGATTGTGTGAAAAAATATTTGCTGGTATTTCGGAAACTCGTTATTTCTTAGAAGCTTGGCAACCCATCTAAATGAAAGTGCTTTCCACAGTCAGTGCCTAGGGCTACTTGAAGAGGAAACAAACCATAGAGACAAAACTGAGAACTCCTTTATTTTGTCAAGTTCCAAAGAGCTACTACAAACCATGTTGGATTTAGAGTTCCAAATTCATCTTTCTATATAGGAGAGAACAGAGGGAAACCTAAATATAAAAACTGCTACTGTAGACGAACGCTTCAACCAAGAAGAACACAATTTGGTGAGCCAAGTGGGATTTGTGTACTGATCATTAGCTCCAAGTATCATCAAGATTGGGTGAAAAAATATTTGCTGGTATTTCGGAAACTCGTTTTTTCTTAGAAGCTTGGCAACCCCTCTCAATGAAAGTGCTTTTCCAAAGTCTGTGCCTAGGGCTACTTGAAGAGGAAACAAACCATAGAGAAAAATCGGAGAACTCCTTTATTTTGTCAAGTTTCAAAGAGCTACTACAAACCATGTTGGATTTAGAGTTCCAAATTCATCTATCTATATAGGAGAGAACAGAGAGAAACCTAAATATAAAAACTGCTACTGTAGACGAACGCTTCAACCTAGAAGAACAAAATTTGGTGAGCCAAGTGGGATTTGTATACTGATCATTACCACCAAGTATCAACAAGATTGTGTGAAATAATATTTGCTGGTATTTCGGAAACTTGCAATTTCTTAGAAGCTTGGCAACCCATCTCATTGAAAGTGCTTTCCACAGTCTGTGCCTAGGGCTACTTGAAGAGGAAACAAACCATAGAGACAAAACTTAGAACTCCTTTATTTTGTCAAGTTTCAAAGAGCTACTACAAACCATGTTGGATTTAGAGTTCCAAAATCATCTTTCTATATAGGAGAGAACAGAGGGAAACCTAAATATAAAAACTGCTACTGTACACGAACGCTTCAACCAAGAAGAACAAAATTTGGTGATCCAAGTGGGATTTGTGTTCTGATCATTAGCTCCAAGTATCATCAAGATTGGGTGAAAAAATACTTGCTGGTATTTCGGAAACTCGTTATTTCTTAGAAGCTTGGCAACCCCTCTCAATGAAAGTGCCTTTCCAAAGTCTGTGCCTAGGGCTACTTGAAGAGGAAACAAACCATAGAGAAAATCGGAGAACTCCTTTATTTTGTCAAGTTTCAAAGAGCTACTACAAACCATGTTGGATTTAGAGTTCCAAATTCATCTATCTCTATAGGAGAGAACAGAGAGAAACCTAAATATAAAAACTGCTACTGTAGACGAACGCTTCAACCTAGAAGAACAAAATTTGGTGAGCCAAGTGGGATTTGTGTACTGATCATTACCACCAAGTATCAACAAGATTGTGTGAAAAAATATTTGCTGGTATTTCGAAACTCGTTATTTCTTAGAAGCTTGGCAACCCATCTCAATGAAAGTGCTTTCCACAGTCTGTGCCTAGGGCTACTTGAAGAGGAAACAAACCATAGAGACAAAACTGAGAACTCCTTTATTTTGTCAAGTTTCAAAGAGCTACTACAAACCATGTTGGATTTAGAGTTCCAAATTCATCTTTCTATATAGGAGAGAACAGAGGGAAACCTAAATATAAAAACTACTACTGTAGACGAACGCTTCAACCAAGAAGAACAAAATTTCGTGAGCCAAGTGGGATTTGTGTACTGATCATTAGCTCCAAGTATCATCAAGGTTGGGTGAAAAAATACTTGCTGGTATTTCGGAAACTCGTTATTTCTTAGAAGCTTGGCAACCCCTCTCAATGAAAGTGCTTTTCCAAAGTCTGTGCCTAGGGCTACTTGAAGAGGAAACAAACCATAGAGAAAAATCGGAGAACTCTTTTATTTTGTCAAGTTTCAAAGAGCTACTACAAACCATGTTGGATTTAGAGTTCCAAATTCTTCTATCTATATAGGAGAGAACAGAGAGAAACCTAAATATAAAAACTGCTACTGTAGACGAACGCTTCAACCTAGAAGAACAAATTTGGTGAGCCAAGTGGGATTTGTGTACTGATCATTACCACCAAGTATCAACAAGATTGTGTGAAAAAATATTTGCTGGTATTTCGAAACTCGTTATTTCTTAGGAACTTGGCAACCCATCTAAATGAAAGTACTTTCCACAGTCTGTGCCTAGGGCTACTTGAAGAGGAAACAAACCATAGAGAAAAATCGGAGAACTCATTTATTTTGTCAAGTTTCAAAGAGCTACTACAAACCATGTTGGATTTAGAGTTCCAAATTCATCTTTCTATATAGGAGAGAACAGAGGGAAACATAAATATAAAAACTGCTACTGTAGACGAACGCTTCAACCAAGAAGAACAAAATTTCGTGAGCCAAGTGGGATTTGTGTACTGATCATTAGCTCCAAGTATCATCAAGATTGGGTGAAAAAAATATTTGCTGGTATTTCGGAAACTCGTTATTTCTTAGAAGCTTGGCAACACCTCTCAATGAAAGTGCTTTTCCAAAGTCTGTGCCTAGGGCTACATGAAGAGGAAACAAACCATAGAGAAAAATCGGAGAACTCCTTTATTTTGTCAAGTTTCAAAGAGCTACTACAAACCATGTTGGATTTAGAGTTCCAAATTCATCTATCTATATAGGAGAGAACCGAGGGAAACTTAAATATAAAAACTGCTACTGTAGACGAACGCTTCAACCTAAAAGAACAAAATTTGGTAAGCCAAGTGGGATTTGTGTACTGATCATTACCACGAAGTATCATCAAGATTGGGTGAAAAAATATTTGCTGGTATTTCGGAAACTCGTTATTTCTTAGAAGCTTGGCAACCCCTCTCAATGAAAGTGCTATTCCACAGTCTGTGCCTAGGGCTACTTTAAGAGGAAACAAACCATAGAGGCAAATCTGAGAATTCCTTTATTTTGTCAAGTTTCAAAGAGCTACTACAAAACATGTTGGATTTAGAGTTCCAAATTCATCTATCTATATATGAGAGAACAAAGGGAAACCTAAATAAAACAACTGCTACTGTAGACGAAAGCTGCAAACTAGAAGAACAAAATTTCGTGAGCCAAGTGGGATTTGTGTACTGATCATTACCACCAAGAATCATCAAGTTTGGGTGAAAAAATATTTGCTGGTATTTCGAAACTCGTTATTTCTTAGAAGCTTGGCAACCCCTCTCAATGAAAGTGCTTTCCCACAGTCTGTGCCTACGGCTACTTGAAGAGGAAACAAACCCTAGAGACAAATCTGAGACCTTCTTTATTTTGTCAAGTTTCAAAGAGCTACTACAAACCATGTTGGATTTAGAGTTCCAAATTCATCTATCTATATAGGAGAGAACAGAGAGAAACCTAAATATAAAAACTGCTACTGTAGACGAACGCTTCAACCTAGAAGAACAAAATTTGGTGAGCCAAGTGGGATTTGTATACTGATCATTACCAGCAAGTATCAACAAGATTGTGTGAAATAATATTTGCTGGTATTTCGGAAACTCGTAATTTCTTAGAAGCTTGGCAACCCATCTCAATGAAAGTGCTTTCCACAGTCTGTGCCTAGGGCTACTTGAAGAGGAAACAAACCATAGAGACAAAACTGAGAACTCCTTTATTTTGTCAAGTTTCAAAGAGCTACTACAAACCATGTTGGATTTAGAGTTCCAAATTCATCTTTCTAAATAGGAGAGAACAGAGGGAAACCTAAATATAAAAACTGCTACTGTACACGAACGCTTCAACCAAAAAGAACAAAATTTGGTGATCCAAGTGGGATGTGTACTGATCATTAGCTCCAAGTATCATCAAGGTTGGGTGAAAAAATACTTGCTGGTATTTCGGAAACTCGTTATTTCTTAGAAGCTTGGCAACCCCTCTCAATGAAAGTGCTTTTCCAAAGTCTGTGCCTAGGGCTACTTGAAGAGGAAACAAACCATAGAGAAAAATCGGAGAACTCCTTTATTTTGTCAAGTTTCAAAGAGCTACTACAAACCATGTTGGATTTAGAGTTCCAAATTCTTCTATCTATATAGGAGAGAACAGAGAGAAACCTAAATATAAAAACTGCTACTGTAGACGAACGCTTCAACCTAGAAGAACAAATTTGGTGAGCCAAGTGGGATTTGTGTACTGATCATTACCACCAAGTATCAACAAGATTGTGTGAAAAAATATTTGCTGGTATTTCGAAACTCGTTATTTCTTAGAAACTTGGCAACCCATCTAAATGAAAGTACTTTCCACAGTCTGTGCCTAGGGCTACTTAAAGAGGAAACAAACCATAGAGACAAAACTGAGAACTCCTTTATTTTGTCAAGTTTCAAAGAGCTACTACAAACCATGTTGGATTTAGAGTTCCAAATTCATCTTTCTAAATAGGAGAGAACAGAGGGAAACCTAAATATAAAAACTGCTACTGTACACGAACGCTTCAACCAAAAAGAACAAAATTTGGTGATCCAAGTGGGATGTGTACTGATCATTAGCTCCAAGTATCATCAAGGTTGGGTGAAAAAATACTTGCTGGTATTTCGGAAACTCGTTATTTCTTAGAAGCTTGGCAACCCCTCTCAATGAAAGTGCTTTTCCAAAGTCTGTGCCTAGGGGTACTTGAAGAGGAAACAAACCATAGAGAAAAATCGGAGAACTCCTTTATTTTGTCAAGTTTCAAAGAGCTACTACAAACCATGTTGGATTTAGAGTTCCAAATTCTTCTATCTATATAGGAGAGAACAGAGAGAAACCTAAATATAAAAACTGCTACTGTAGACGAACGCTTCAACCTAGAAGAACAAATTTGGTGAGCCAAGTGGGATTTGTGTACTGATCATTACCACCAAGTATCAACAAGATTGTGTGAAAAAATATTTGCTGGTATTTCGAAACTCGTTATTTCTTAGAAACTTGGCAACCCATCTAAATGAAAGTACTTTCCACAGTCTGTGCCTAGGGCTACTTGAAGAGGAAACAAACCATAGAGACAAAACTGAGAACTCCTTTATTTTGTCAAGTTTCAAAGAGCTACTACAAACCATGTTGGATTTAGAGTTCCAAATTCATCTTTCTATATAGGAGAGAACAGAGGGAAACATAAATATAAAAACTGCTACTGTAGACGAACGCTTCAACCAAGAAGAACAAAATTTCGTGATCCAAGTGGGATTTGTGTACTGATCATTAGCTCCAAGTATCATCAAGATTGGGTGAAAAAATATTTGCTGGTATTTCGGAAACTCGTTATTTCTTAGAAGCTTGGCAACACCTCTCAATGAAAGTGCTTTTCCAAAGTCTGTGCCTAGGGCTACATGAAGAGGAAACAAACCATGAAAAATCGGAGAACTCCTTTATTTTGTCAAGTTTCAAAGAGCTACTACAAACCATGTTGGATTTAGAGTTCCAAATTCATCTATCTATATAGGAGAGAACCGAGGGAAACTTAAATATAAAAACTGCTACTGTAGACGAACGCTTCAACCTAAAAGAACAAAATTTGGTAAGCCAAGTGGGATTTGTGTACTGATCATTACCACCAAGTATCTTCAAGATTGGGTGAAAAAATATTTGCTGGTATTTCGGAAACACGTTATTTCTTAGAAGCTTGGCAACCCTCTCAATGAAAGTGCTATTCCACAGTCTGTGCTAGGGCTACTTTAAGAGGAAACAAACCATAGAGGCAAATCTGAGAATTCCTTTATTTTGTCAAGTTTCAAAGAGCTACTACAAAACATGTTGGATTTAGAGTTCCAAATCATCTATCTATATATGAGACAACAAAGGGAAACCTAAATAAAACAACTGCTACTGTAGACGAAAGCTGCAAACTAGAAGAACAAAATTTCGTGAGCCAAGTGGGATTTGTGTACTGATCATTACCACCAAGAATCATCAAGTTTGGGTGAAAAAATATTTGCTGGTATTTCGAAACTCGTTATTTCTTAGAAGCTTGGCAACCCCTCTCAATTAAAGTGCTTTTCCACAGTCTGTGCCTAGGGCTACTTGAAGAGGAAACAAACCATAGAGACAAATCTGAGACCTTCTTTATTTTGTCAAGTTTCAAAGAGCTACTACAAACCCTGTTGGATTTAGAGTTCCAAATTCATCTATCTATATAGGAGAGAACAGAGAGAAACCTAAATATAAAAACTGCTAATGTAGACGAACGCTTCAACCTAGAAGAACAAAATTTGGTGAGCCAAGTGGGATTTGTGTACTGATCATTAGCTCCAAGTATCATCAAGATTGGGTGAAAAAATATTTGCTGGTATTTCGGAAACTCGTTATTTCTTAGAACCTTGGCAACCCCTCTCAATGAAAGTGCTTTTCCAAAGTCTGTGCCCAGGGCTACTTGAAGAGGAAACAAACCATAGAGAAAAAACTGAGAACTCCTTTATTTTGTCAAGTTTCAAAGAGCTACTACAAACCATGTTGGATTTAGAGTTCCAAATTCATCTATCTATATAGGAGAGAACAGAGAGAAACCTAAATATAAAAACTGCTACTGTAGACGAACGCTTCAACCAAGAAGAACAAAATTTGGTGAGCCAAGTGGGATTTGTATACTGATCATTACCACCAAGTATCAACAAGATTGTGTGAAATAATATTTGCTGGTATTTCGGAAACTCGTAATTTCTTAGAAGCTTCTCAACCCATCTCAATGAAAGTGCTTTCCACAGTCTGTGCCTAGGGCTACTTGAAGATGAAACAAACCATTGAGACAAAACTGAGAACTCCCTTATTTTGTCAAGATTCAAAGAGCTACTACAAACCATGTTGGATTTAGATTTCCAAATTCATCTTTCTATATAGGAGAGAACAGAGGGAAACCTAAATATAAAAACTGCTACTGTAGACGAACACTTCAACCAAGAAGAACAAAATTTCGTGAGCCAAGTGGGATTTGTGTACTGATCATTAGCTCCAAGTATCATCAAGATTGGGTGAATAAATATTTGCTGGTATTTCGGAAACTCGTTATTTCTTAGAAGCTTGGCAACCCCTTTCAATGGAAAGTGATTTTCCAAAGTCTGTGCCTAGGGCTACTTGAAGAGGAAACAAACCATAGAGACAAATCGGAGACCTCCTTTATTTTGTCAAGATTCAAAGAGCTACTACAAACCATGTTGGATTTTGAGTTCCAAATTCATCTATCTATATAGGAGAGAACACAGAGAAACCTAAGTATAAAAACTCCTACTGTAGACGAACACTTCAACTTAGAAGAACAAAATTTGGTGAGCCAAGTGGGATTTGTATTCTGATCATTACCACCAAGTATCAACAAGATTGTGTGAAATAATATTTGCTGGTATTTCGGAAACTCGTAATTTCTTAGAAGCTTGGCAACCCATCTCAATGAAAGTGCTTTCCACAGTCTGTGCCTAGGGCTACTTGCGGAGGGAAACAAACCATAGAGACAAAACTGAGAACTCCTTTATTTTGTCAAGTTTCAAAGAGCTACAACCATGTTGGATTTAGGAGTTCCAAATTCATCTTTCTATATAGGAGAGAACAGAGGGAAACCTAAATATAAAAACTGCTACTGTACACGAACGCTTCAACCAAAAAGAACAAAATTTGGTGATCCAAGTGGGATTTGTGTACTGATCATTAGCTCCAAGTATCATCAAGGTTGGGTGAAAAATACTTGCTGGTATTTCTGGAAACTCGTTATTTCTTGAGGCTTGGCAACCCCTCTCAATGAAAGTGCTTTCCAAAGTCTGTGCCTAGGGCTACTTGAAGAAGAAACAAACCATAGAGAAAATCGGAGAACTCCTTTATTTTGTCAAGTTTCAAAGAGCTACTACAAACCATGTTGGATTTAGAGTTCCAAATTCATCTATCTATATAGGAGAGAACAGAGAGAAACCTAAATATAAAAACTGCTACTGTAGACGAACGCTTCAACCTAGAAGAACAAAATTTGGTGAGCCAAGTGGGATTTGTGTACTGATCATTACCACCAAGTATCAACAAGATTGTGTGAAAAAATATTTGCTGGTATTTCGAAACTCGTTATTTCTTAGAAACTTGGCAACCCATTCTAAATGAAAGTACTCTCCACAGTCTGTGCCTAGGGCTACTTGAAGAGGAAACAAACCATAGAGACAAAACTGAGAACTCCTTTATTTTGTCAAGTTTCAAAGAGCTACTACAAACCATGTTGGATTAGAGTTCCAAATTCATCTTTCTATATAGGAGAGAACAGAGGGAAACCTAAATATAAAAACTGCTACTGTACACGAACGCTTCAACCAAAAAGAACAAATTTGGTGAATCCAAGTGGATTTGTGTACTGATCATTAGCTCCAAGTATCATCAAGGTTGGGTGAAAAAATACTTGCTGGTATTTCGGAAACTCGTTATTTCTTAGAGGCTTGGCAACCCCTCTCAATGACAGTGCTTTTCCAAAGTCTGTGCCTAGGGCTTACTTGAAGAAGAAACAAACCATAGAGAAAATCGGAGAACTCCTTTATTTTGTCAAGTTTCAAAGAGCTACTACAAACCATGTTGGATTTAGAGTTCCAAATTCATCTATCTATATAGGAGGAGAACAGAGAGAAACCTAAATATAAAAACTGCTACTGTAAGACGCGCTTCAACCTAGAAGAACAAAATTTGGTGAGCCAAGTGGGATTTGTGTACTGATCATTACCACCAAGTATCAACAAGATTGTGTGAAAAAATATTTGC
Organism: Callospermophilus lateralis; assembly: GCF_048772815.1. Lineage (NCBI taxonomy): Eukaryota > Metazoa > Chordata > Mammalia > Rodentia > Sciuridae > Callospermophilus > Callospermophilus lateralis. The sequence continues at coordinate 69,013 of NW_027514249.1, forward strand.
TGGTATTTCGAAACTCGTTATTTCTTAGAAACTTGGCAACCCATCTAAATGAAAGTACTCTCCACAGTCTGTGCCTAGGGCTACTTGAAGAGGAAACAAACCATAGAGACAAAACTGATAACTCCTTTATTTTGTCAAGTTTCAAAGAGCTACTACAAACCATGTTGGATTTAGAGTTCCAAATTCATCTATCTATATAGGAGAGAACCGAGGGAAACTTAAATATAAAAAATGCTACTGTAGACGAAACGCTTCAACCTAGAAGAACAAAATTTCGTGAGCCAAGTGGGATTTGTGTACTGATCATTACCACCAAGAATCATCAAATTTGGGTGAAAAAATATTTGCTGGTATTTCGAAACTCATTATTTCTTAGAAGCTTGGCAACCCCTCTCAATGAAAGTGCTTTCCACAGTCTGTGCCTACGGCTACTTGAAGAGGAAACAAACCATAGAGACAAATCTGAAACCTCCTTTATTTTGTCAAGTTTCAAAGAGCTACTACAAACCATGTTGGATTTAGAGTTCCAAATTCATCTATCTATATAGGAGAGAACAGAGAGAAACCTAAATATAAAAACTGCTACTGTAGACGAACGCTTCAACCAAGAAGAACAAAATTTGGTGAGCCAAGTGGGATTTGTATACTGATCATTACCACCAAGTATCAACAAGATTGTGTGAAATAATATTTGCTGGTATTTCGGAAACTCGTAATTTCTTAGAAGCTTGGCAACCCATCTCAATGAAAGTGCTTTCCACATTCTGTGGCCTAGGGCTACTTGAAGAGGAAACAAACCATAGAGACAAACTGAAGAACTCCCTTATTTTGTCAAGATTCAAAGAGCTACTACAAACCATGTTGGATTTAGAGTTCCAAATTCATCTTTCTATATAGGAGAGAACAGAGGGAAACCTAAATATAAAAACTGCTACTGTAGACGAACGCTTCAACCAAGAAGAACAAAATTTCGTGAGCCAAGTGGGATTTGTGTACTGATCATTAGCTCCAAGTATCATCAAGATTGGGTGAATAAATATTTGCTGGTATTTCGCAAACTCGTTATTTCTTAGAAGCTTGGCAACCCCTCTCAATGAAAGTGCTTTCCAAAGTCTGTGCCTAGAGCTACTTGAAGAGGAAACAAACCATAGAGAAAAATCGGAGAACTCCTTTATTTTGTCAAGTTTCAAAGAGCTACTACAAACCATGTTGGATTTAGAGTTCCAAATTCATCTATCTATATAGGAGAGAACAGAGGGAAACCTAAATATAAAAAACTGCTACTGTAGATGAACGCTTCAACCTAGAAGTACAAAATTTGGTGAGCCAAGTGGGATATGTGTACTGATCATTACCACCAAGAATCATCAAATTTGGTTGAAAAAATATTTGCTGGTATTTCGAAACTCGTTATTTCTTAGAAGCTTGGCAACCCCTCTCAAAAAAGTGCTTTCCCACAGTCTGTGCCTACGGCTATTGAAGAGGAAACAAACCATAGAGACAAATCTGATACCTCCTTTATTTTGTCAAGTTTCAAAGAGCTACTACAAACCATGTTGGATTTAGAGTTCCAAATTCATCTATCTATAGGAGAGAAAGAAAGAAACCTAAATATAAAAACTGCTACTGTAGACGAACGCTTCAACCAAGAAGAACAAAATTTGGTGAGCCAAGTGGGATTTGTATACTGATCATTACCACCAAGTATCATCAAGATTGGGTGAATAAATATTTGCTGGTATTTCGGAAACTCGTTATTTCTTAGAAGCTTGGCAACCCCTCTCAATGAAAGTGCTTTTCCAAAGTCTGTGCCTAGGGCTACTTGAAGAGGAAACAAACCATAGAGAAAAATCGGAGAACTCCTTTATTTTGTCAAGTTTCAAAGAGCTACTACAAACCATGTTGGATTTAGAGTTCCAAAATCATCTATCTATATAGGAGAGAACAGAGAGAAACCTAAATATAAAAACTGCTACTGTAGACGAACGCTTCAACCTAGAAGAACAAAATTTGGTGAGCCAAGTGGGATTTGTGTACTGATCATTACCACCAAGTATCAACAAGATTGTGTGAAAAAATATTTGCTGGTATTTCGAAACTCGTTATTTCTTAGAAGCTTGGCAACCCATCTCAATGAAAGTGCTTTCCACAGTCTGTGCCTAGGGCTACTTGAGGAGGAAACAAACCATAGAGACAAAACTGAGAACTCCTTTATTTTGTCAAGTTTCAAAGAGCTACTACAAACCATGTTGGATTTAGAGTTCCAAATTCATCTTTCTGTATAGGAGAGAACAGAGGGAAACCTAAATATAAAAACTGCTACTGTACACGAACGCTTCAACCTAGAAGAACTAAATTTGGTGAGCCAAGTGGGATATGTGTACTGATCATTAGCAACAAGTATCATCAATATTGGGTGAAAAATATTTGCTGGTATTTCGGAAACTCGTTATTTCTTAGAAGCTTGGCAACCCCTCTCAATGAAAGTGCTTTTCCACAGTCTGTGCCTAGGGCTACTTGAAGAGGAAACAAACCATAGAGGCAAATCTGAGAACTCCTTTATTTTGTCAAGTTTCAAAGAACTACTACAAACCATGTTGGATTTAGAGTTCCAAATTCATCTATCTATATAGGAGAGAACCGAGGGAAACTTAAATATATAAACTGCTACTGTAGACGAACGCTTCAACCTAGAAGAACAAAATTTGGTAAGCCTAGTGGGATTTGTGTACTGATCATTACCACCAAGTATCATCAAGATTGGGTGAAAAAATATTTGCTGGTATTTCGGAAACTCGTTATTTCTTAGAAGCTTGGCAACCCCTCTCAATGAAAGTGCTATTTCCACAGTCTGTGCCTAGGGCTACTTTAAGAGGAAACAAACCATAGAGGCAAATCTGAGAACTCCTTTATTTTGTCAAGTTTCAAAGAGCTACTACAAAACATGTTGGATTTAGAGTTCCAAATTCATCTATCTATATATGAGAGAACAAAGGGAAACGTAAATATAAAACTGCTACTGTAGACGAAAGCTTCAATCTAGAAGAACAAAATTTGGTGAGCCAAGTGGGATTTGTGTACGGATCATTACCACCAAGAATCATCAAATTTGGGTGAAAAAAATATTTGCTGGTATTTCGAAACTCGTTATTTTCTTAGAAGCTTGGCAACCCCTCTCAATGAAAGTGCTTTTCCACAGTCTGTGCCTAGGGCTACTTGAAGAGGAAACAAACCATAGAGACAAATCTGAGACCTCCTTTATTTTGTCAAGTTTCAAAGAGCTACTGCAAACCCTGTTGGATTTAGAGTTCCAAATTCATCTATCTATATAGGAGAGAACAGAGAGAAACCTAAATATAAAAACTGCTACTGTAGACGAACGCTTCAACCTAGAAGAACAAAATTTGGTGAGCCAAGTGGGATTTGTGTACTGATCATGAGCTCCAAGTATCATCAAGATTGGGTGAAAAAATATTTGCTGGTATTTTGGAAACTCGTTATTTCTTAGAGCTTGGCAACCCCTCTCAATGAAAGTGCTTTTCCAAAGTCTGTGCCTAGGGCTACTTGAAGAGGAAACAAACCATAGAGAAAAATCGGAGAACTCCTTTATTTTGTCAAGTTTCAAAGAGCTACTACAAACCATGTTGGATTTAGAGTTCCAAATTCATCTATCTGTATAGGAGAGAACACAGGGAAACCTAAATATAAAAACTGCTACTGTACACGAACGCTTCAACCTAGAAGAACTAAATTTGGTGAGCCAAGTGGGATATGTGTAAGTGATCATTAGCAACAAGTATCATCAATATTGGGTGAAAAAATATTTGCTGGTATTTCGGAAACTCGTTATTTCTTAGAAGCTTGGCAACCCCTCTCAATGAAAGTGCTTTTCCACAGTCTGTGCCTAGGGCTACTTGAAGAGGAAACAAACCGTAGAGGCAAATCTGAGAACTCCTTTATTTTGTCAAGTTTCAAAGAGCTACTACAAACCATGTTGGATTTAGAGTTCCAAATTCATCTATCTATATAGGAGAGAACCGAGGGAAACTTAAATATAAAAACTGCTACTGTAGACGAAAGCTTCAACCTAGAAGAACAAAATTTGGTAATCCAAGTGGGATTTGTGTACTGATCATTACCACCAAGTATCATCAAGATTGGGTGAAAAAATATTTGCTGGTATTTCGGAAACTCGTTATTTCTTAGAAGCTTGGCAACCCCTCTCAATGAAAGTGCTATTCCACAGTCTGTACCTAGGGCTATTTTAAGAGGAAACAAACCATAGAGACAAATCTGAGACCTCCTTTATTTTGTCAAGTTTCAAAAGAGCTACTACAAACCATGTTGGATTTAGAGTTCCAAATTCATCTATCTATATAGGAGAGAACAGAGAGAAACCTAAATATAAAAACTGCTACTGTAGACGAACGCTTCATCCTAGAAGAACAAAATTTGGTGAGCCAAGTGGGATTTGTATACTGATCATTTCCACCAAGTATCAACAAGATTGTGTGAAATAATATTTGCTGGTATTTCGGAAACTCGTTATTTCTTAGAAGCTTGGCAACCCATCTCAATGAAAGTGCTTTCCACAGTCTGTGCCTAGGGCTACTTGAAGAGGAAACAAACCATAGAGACAAAACTGAGAACTCCTTTATTTTGTCAAGTTTCAAAGAGTTACTGCAAACCCTGTTGGATTTAGAGTTCCAAATTCATCTATCTATATAGGAGAGAACCGAGAGAAACCTAAATATAAAAACTGCTACTGTAGACGAACGCTTCAACCTAGAAGAACAAAATTTGGTGAGCCAAGTGGGATTTGTGTACTGATCATTACCACCAAGTATCAACAAGATTGTGTAAAAAAATATTTGCTGGTATTTCGAAACTCGTTATTTCTTAGAAGCTTGGCAACCCCTCTCAATGAAAGTGCTTTTCCAAAATCTGTGCCTAGGGCTACTTGAAGAGGAAACAAACCATAGAGAAAAATCGGAGAACTCCTTTATTTTGTCAAGTTTCAAAGAGCTACTACAAACCATGTTGGATTTAGAGTTCCAAATTCATCTATCTGTATAGGAGAGAACAGAGGGAAACCTAAATATAAAAACTGCTACTGTACACGAACGCTTCAACCTAGAAGAACTAAATTTGGTGAGCCAAGTGGGATATGTGTAATGATCATTAGCAACAAGTATCATCAATATTGGGTGAAAAAATATTTGCTGGTATTTCGGAAACTCGTTATTTCTTAGAAGCTTGGCAACCCCTCTCAATGAAAGTGCTTTTCCACAGTCTGTGCCTAGGGCTACTTGAAGAGGAAACAAACCATAGAGGCAAATCTGAGAACTCCTTTATTTTGTCAAGTTTCAAAGAGCTACTACAAACCATGTTGGATTTAGAGTTCCAAATTCATCTATCTATATAGGAGAGAACCGAGGGAAACTTAAATATAAAAACTGCTACTGTAGACGAATGCTTCAACCTAGAAGAACAAAATTTGGTAAGCCAAGTGGGATTTGTGTACTGATCATTACCACCAAGTATCATCAAGATTGGGTGAAAAAATATTTGCTGGTATTTCGGAAACTCGTTATTTCTTAGAAGCTTGGGAACCCCTCTCAATGAAAATGCTATTCCACAGTCTGTGCCTAGGGCTACTTTAAGAGGAAACAAACCATAGAGGCAAATCTGAGAACTCCTTTATTTTGTCAAGTTTCAAAGAGCTACTACATACCATGTTGGATTTAGAGTTCCAAATTCATCTTTCTATATAGGAGAGAACAGAGGGAAACCAAAATATAAAAAGTGCTACTGTAGACGAACGCTTCAACCAAGAAGAACAAAATTTGGTGAGCCAAGTGGGATTTGTGTACTGATCATGAGCTCCAAGTATCATCAAGATTGGGTGAAAAAATATTTGCTGGTATTTCGGAAACTCGTTATTTCTTAGAAGCTTGGCAACCCCTCTCAATGAAAGTGCTTTTCCAAAGTCTGTGCCTAGGGCTACTTGAAGAGGAAACAAACCATAGAGGCAAATCTGAGAACTCCTTTATTTTGTCAAGTTTCAAAGAGCTACTACAAACCATGTTGGATTTAGAGTTCCAAATTCATCTATATATATAGGAGAGAACCGAGGGAAACTTAAATATATAAACTGCTACTGTAGACGAACGCTTCAACCTAGAAGAACAAAATTTGGTAAGCCAAGTGGGATTTGTGTACTGATCATTACCACCATGTATCATCAAGATTGGGTGAAAAAATACTTGCTGGTATTTCGGAAACTCGTTATTTCCTAGAAGCTTGGCAACCCCTCTCAATGAAAGTGCTATTCCACAGTCTGTGCCTAGGGCTACTTTAAGAGGAAACAAACCATAGAGGCAAATCTGAGAACTCCTTTATTTTGTCAAGTTTCAAAGAGCTACTACAAAACATGTTGGATTTAGAGTTCCAAATTCATCTATCTATATATGAGAGAACAAAGGGAAACCTAAATATAAAAACTGCTACTGTAGACGAAAGCTTCAAACTAGAAGAACAAAATTTCGTGAGCCAAGTGGGATTTGTGTACGGATCATTACCACCAAGAATCATCAAATTTGGGTGAAAAAATATTTGCTGGTATTTCGAAACTCGTTATTTCTTAGAAGCTTGGCAACCCCTCTCAATGAAAGTGCTTTTCCACAGTCTGTGCCTAGGGCTACTTGAAGAGGAAACAAACCATAGAGACAAATCTGAGACCTCCTTTATTTTGTCAAGTTTCAAAGAGTTCCTGCAAACCCTGTTGGATTTAGAGTTCCAAATTCATCTATCTATATAGGAGAGAACAGAGAGAAACCTAAATATAAAAACTGCTACTGTAGACGAACGCTTCAACCTAGAAGAACAAAATTTGGTGAGCCAAGTGGGATTTGTGTAGTGATCATTACCACCAAGTATCAACAAGATTGTGTAAAAAAATATTTGCTGGTATTTCGGAAACTCGTTATTTCTTAGAAGCTTGGCAACCCATCTCAATGAAAGTGCTTTCCACAGTCTGTGCCTAGGGCTACTTGAAGAGGAAACAAACCATAGAGACAAAACTGAGAACTCCTTTATTTTGTCAAGTTTCAAAGAGCTACTACAAACCATGTTGGATTTAGAGTTCCAAATTCATCTATCTATATAGGAGAGAACAGAGGGAAACCTAAATATAAAAACTGCTACTGTAGACGAACGCTTCAACCTAGAAGAACAAAATTTCGTGAGCCAAGTGGGATTTGTGTACTGATCATTACCACAAAGAATCATCAAATTTGGGTGAAAAAATATTTGCTGGTATTTCGAAACTCGTTATTTCTTAGAAGCTTGGCAACCCCTCTCAATGAAAGTGCTTTCCCACAGTCTGTGCCTACGGCTACTTGAAGAGGAAACAAACCATAGAGACAAATCTGAGACCTCCTTTATTTTGTCAAGTTTCAAAGAGCTACTACAAACCATGTTGGATTTAGAGTTCCAAATTCATCTATCTATATAGGAGAGAACAGAGAGAAACCTAAATATAAAAACTGCTACTGTAGACGAACGCTTCAACCTAGAAGAACAAAATTTGGTGAGCCAAGTGGGATTTGTGTACTGATCATTACCACCAAGTATCAACAAGATTATGTGAAAAAATATTTGCTGGTATTTCGGAAACTCGTTATTTCTTAGAAGCTTGGCAACCCATCTCAATGAAAGTGCTTTCCACAGTCTGTGCCTAGGGCTACTTGAAGAGGAAACAAACCATAGAGACAAAACTGAGAACTCCTTTATTTTGTCAAGTTTCAAAGAGCTACTACAAACCATGTTGGATTTAGAGTTCCAAATTCATCTATCTATATAGGAGAGAACAGAGAGAAACCTAAATATAAAAACTGCTAATGTAGACGAACGCTTCAACCTAGAAGAACAAAATTTGGTGAGCCAAGTGGGATTTGTGTACTGATCATTACCACCAAGATCTTCAAATTTGGGTGAAAAAATATTTGCTGGTATTTCGAAACTCGTTATTGCTTAGAAGCTTGGCAACCCCTCTCAATGAAATTGCTTTCCCACAGTCTGTGCCTACGGCTACTTGAAGAGGAAACAAACCATAGAGACAAATCTGAGACCTCCTTTATTTTGTCAAGTTTCAAAGAACTACTACAAACCATGTTGGATTTAGAGTTCCAAATTCATCTATCTATATAGGAGAGAACAGAGAGAAACCTAAATATAAAAACTGCAACTGTAGACGAACGCTTCAACCTAGAAGAACAAAATTTGGTGAGCCAAGTGGGATTTGTGTACTGATCATGAGCTCCAAGTATCATCAAGATTGGGTGAAAAAATATTTGCTGGTATTTCGGAAACTCGTTATTTCTTAGAAGCTTGGCAACCCCTCTCAATGAAAGTGCTTTTCCAAAGTCTGTGCCTAGGGCTACTTGAAGAGGAAACAAACCATAGAGAAAAATCGGAGAACTCCTTTATTTTGTCAAGTTTCAAAGAGCTACTACAAACCATGTTGGATTTAGAGTTCCAAATTCATCTATCTGTATAGGAGAGAACAGAGGGAAACCTAAATATAAAAACTGCTACTGTACACGAACGCTTCAACCTAGAAGAACTAAATTTGGTGAGCCAGTGGGATATGTGTAGTGATCATTAGCAACAAGTATCATCAATATTGGGTGAAAAAATATTTGCTGGTATTTCGGAAACTCGTTATTTCTTAGAAGCTTGGCAACCCCTCTCAATGAAAGTGCTTTTCCACAGTCTGTGCCTAGGGCTACTTGAAGAGGAAACAAACCGTAGAGGCAAATCTGAGAACTCCTTTATTTTGTCAAGTTTCAAAGAGCTACTACAAACCATGTTGGATTTAGAGTTCCAAATTCATCTATCTATATAGGAGAGAACCGAGGGAAACTTAAATATAAAAACTGCTACTGTAGACGAAAGCTTCAACCTAGAAGAACAAAATTTGGTAATCCAAGTGGGATTTGTGTACTGATCATTACCACCAAGTATCATCAAGATTGGGTGAAAAAATATTTGCTGGTATTTCGGAAACTCGTTATTTCTTAGAAGCTTGGCAACCCCTCTCAATGAAAGTGCTATTCCACAGTCTGTACCTAGGGCTATTTTAAGAGGAAACAAACCATAGAGACAAATCTGAGACCTCCTTTATTTTGTCAAGTTTCAAAGAGCTACTACAAACCATGTTGGATTTAGAGTTCCAAATTCATCTATCTATATAGGAGAGAACAGAGAGAAACCTAAATATAAAAACTGCTACTGTAGACGAACGCTTCATCCTAGAAGAACAAAATTTGGTGAGCCAAGTGGGATTTGTATACTGATCATTTCCACCAAGTATCAACAAGATTGTGTGAAATAATATTTGCTGGTATTTCGGAAACTCGTTATTTCTTAGAAGCTTGGCAACCCATCTCAATGAAAGTGCTTTCCATAGTCTGTGCCTAGGGCTACTTGAAGAGGAAACAAACCATAGAGACAAAACTGAGAACTCCTTTATTTTGTCAAGTTTCAAAGAGTTACTGCAAACCCTGTTGGATTTAGAGTTCCAAATTCATCTTTCTATATAGGAGAAAACAGAGAGAAACCTAAATATAAAAACTGCTACTGTAGACGAACGCTTCAACCTAGAAGAACAAAATTTGGTGAGCCAAGTGGGATTTGTGTACTGATCATTACCACCAAGTATCAACAAGATTGTGTAAAAAAATATTTGCTGGTATTTCGAAACTCGTTATTTCTTAGAAGCTTGGCAACCCCTCTCAATGAAAGTGCTTTTCCAAAATCTGTGCCTAGGGCTACTTGAAGAGGAAACAAACCATAGAGAAAAATCGGAGAACTCCTTTATTTTGTCAAGTTTCAAAGAGCTACTATAAACCATGTTGGATTTAGAGTTCCAAATTCATCTATCTGTATAGGAGAGAACAGAGGGAAACCTAAATATAAAAACTGCTACTGTACACGAACGCTTCAACCTAGAAGAACTAAATTTGGTGAGCCAAGTGGGATATGTGTAATGATCATTAGCAACAAGTATCATCAATATTGGGTGAAAAAATATTTGCTGGTATTTCGGAAACTCGTTATTTCTTAGAAGCTTGGCAACCCCTCTCAATGAAAGTGCTTTTCCACAGTCTGTGCCTAGGGCTACTTGAAGAGGAAACAAACCATAGAGGCAAATCTGAGAACTCCTTTATTTTGTCAAGTTTCAAAGAGCTACTACAAACCATGTTGGATTTAGAGTTCCAAATTCATCTATCTATATAGGAGAGAACCGAGGGAAACTTAAATATAAAAACTGCTACTGTAGACGAACGCTTCAACCTAGAAGAACAAAATTTGGTAAGCCAAGTGGGATTTGTGTACTGATCATTACCACCAAGTATCATCAAGATTGGGTGAAAAAATATTGCTGGTATTTCGGAAACTCGTTATTTCTTAGAAGCTTGGGAACCCCTCTCAATGAAAATGCTATTCCACAGTCTGTGCCTAGGGCTACTTTAAGAGGAAACAAACCATAGAGGCAAATCTGAGAACTCCTTTATTTTGTCAAGTTTCAAAGAGCTACTACAAAACATGTTGGATTTAGAGTTCCAAATTCATCTATCTATATATGAGAGAACAAAGGGAAACATAAATATAAAAACTGCTACTGTAGACGAAAGCTTCAAACTAGAAGAACAAAATTTCGTGAGCCAAGTGGGATTTGTGTACGTATCATTACCACCAAGAATCATCAAATTTGGTGAAAAAATATTTGCTGGTATTTCGAAACTCGTTATTTCTTAGAAGCTTGGCAACCCCCTCTCAATTAAAGTGCTTTTCCACAGTCTGTGCCTAGGGCTACTTGAAGAGGAAACAAACCATAGAGACAAATCTGAGACCTCCTTTATTTTGTCAAGTTTCAAAGAGCTTCTGCAAACCCTGTTGGATTTAGAGTTCCAAATTCATCTATCTATATAGGAGAGAACAGAGAGAAACCTAAATATAAAAACTGCTACTGTAGACGAACGCTTCAACCAAGAAGAACAAAATTTGGTGAGCCAAGTGGGATTTGTGTACTGATCATGAGCTCCAAGTATCATCAAGATTGGGTGAAAAAATATTTGCTGGTATTTCGGAAACTCGTTATTTCTTAGAAGCTTGGCAACCCCTCTCAATGAAAGTGCTTTTCTAAAGTCTGTGCCTAGGGCTACTTGAAGAGGAAACAAACCATAGAGAAAAATCGGAGAACTCCTTTATTTTGTCAAGTTTCAAAGAGCTACTACAAACCATGTTGGATTTAGAGTTCCAAATTCATCTATCTGTATAGGAGAGAACAGAGGGAAACCTAAATATAAGAAGTGCTACTGTACACGAACGCTTCAACCTAGAAGAACTAAATTTGGTGAGCCAAGTGGGATATGTGTACTGATCATTAGCTACAAGTATCATCAATATTGGGTGAAAAAATATTTGCTCCTATTTCGGAAACTCGTTATTTCTTAGAAGCTTGGCAACCCCTCTCAATGAAAGTGCTTTTCCACAGTCTGTGCCTAGGGCTACTTGAAGAGGAAACAAACCATAGAGACAAATCTGAGAACTCCTTCAGTTTGTCAAGTTTCAAAAAGCTACTACAAACCATGTTGGATTTAGAGTTCCAAATTCATCTATCTATATAGGAGAGAACAGAGGGAAACCTAAATATAAAAACTGCTACTGTAGACGAACGCTTCAACATAGAAGAACAAAATTTGATGAGCCAAGTGGGATTTGTGTACTGATCATTACCACCGAATATCAACAAGATTGTGTGAAAAAATATTTGCTGGTAATGCGGAAACTCCTTAATTCTTAGAAACTTGGCAACCCATCTCAGTGAAAGTGCTTTCCCCAGACTGTGCCTAGGGCTACTTTAAGACTAAACAAACCATAGAGACAAAACTGAGAACTCCTTTATTTTGTCAAGTTTCAAAGAGCTACTACAAACCATGTTGGATTTAGAGTTCCAAATTCATCTATCTATATAGGAGAGAACAGAGAGAAACCTAAATATAAAAACTGCTACTGTAGACGAACGCTTCATCCTAGAAGAACAAAATTTGGTGAGCCAAGTGGGATTTGTGTACTGATCATTACCACCAAGTATCAACAAGATTGTGTAAAAAAATATTTGCTGGTATTTCGAAACTCGTTATTTCTTAGAAGCTTGGCAACCCCTCTCAATGAAAGTGCTTTTCCAAAATCTGTGCCTAGGGCTACTTGAAGAGGAAACAAACCATAGAGAAAAATCGGAGAACTCCTTTATTTTGTCAAGTTTCAAAGAGCTACTACAAACCATGTTGGATTTAGAGTTCCAAATTCATCTATCTGTATAGGAGAGAACAGAGGGAAACCTAAATATAAAAACTGCTACTGTACACGAACGCTTCAACCTAGAAGAACTAAATTTGGTGAGCCAAGTGGGATATGTGTAATGATCATTAGCAACAAGTATCATCAATATTGGGTGAAAAAATATTTGCTGGTATTTCGGAAACTCGTTATTTCTTAGAAGCTTGGCAACCCCTCTCAATGAAAGTGCTTTTCCACAGTCTGTGCCTAGGGCTACTTGAAGAGGAAACAAACCATAGAGGCAAATCTGAGAACTCCTTTATTTTGTCAAGTTTCAAAGAGCTACTACAAACCATGTTGGATTTAGAGTTCCAAATTCATCTATCTATATAGGAGAGAACCGAGGGAAACTTAAATATAAAAACTGCTACTGTAGACGAACGCTTCAACCTAGAAGAACAAAATTTGGTAAGCCAAGTGGGATTTGTGTACTGATCATTACCACCAAGTATCATCAAGATTGGGTGAAAAAATATTTGCTGGTATTTCGGAAACTCGTTATTTCTTAGAAGCTTGGCAACCCATCTCAATGAAAGTGCTTTCCACAGTCTGTGCCTAGGGCTACTTGAAGAGGAAACAAACCATAGAGACAAAACTGAGAACTCCTTTATTTTGTCAAGTTTCAAAGAGCTACTACATACCATGTTGGATTTAGAGTTCCAAATTCATCTTTCTATATAGGAGAGAACAGAGGGAAACCAAAATATAAAAAGTGCTACTGTAGACGAACGCTTCAACCAAGAAGAACAAAATTTGGTGAGCCAAGTGGGATTTGTGTACTGATCATGAGCTCCAAGTATCATCAAGATTGGGTGAAAAAATATTTGCTGGTATTTCGGAAACTCGTTATTTCTTAGAAGCTTGGCAACCCCTCTCAATGAAAGTGCTTTTCCAAAGTCTGTGCCTAGGGCTACTTGAAGAGGAAACAAACCATAGAGGCAAATCTGAGAACTCCTTTATTTTGTCAAGTTTCAAAGAGCTACTACAAACCATGTTGGATTTAGAGTTCCAAATTCATCTATATATATAGGAGAGAACCGAGGGAAACTTAAATATATAAACTGCTACTGTAGACGAACGCTTCAACCTAGAAGAACAAAATTTGGTAAGCCAAGTGGGATTTGTGTACTGATCATTACCACCATGTATCATCAAGATTGGGTGAAAAAATACTTGCTGGTATTTCGGAAACTCGTTATTTCCTAGAAGCTTGGCAACCCCTCTCAATGAAAGTGCTATTCCACAGTCTGTGCCTAGGGCTACTTTAAGAGGAAACAAACCATAGAGGCAAATCTGAGAACTCCTTTATTTTGTCAAGTTTCAAAGAGCTACTACAAAACATGTTGGATTTAGAGTTCCAAATTCATCTATCTATATATGAGAGAACAAAGGGAAACCTAAATATAAAAACTGCTACTGTAGACGAAAGCTTCAAACTAGAAGAACAAAATTTCGTGAGCCAAGTGGGATTTGTGTACGGATCATTACCACCAAGAATCATCAAATTTGGGTGAAAAAATATTTGCTGGTATTTCGAAACTCGTTATTTCTTAGAAGCTTGGCAACCCCTCTCAATGAAAGTGCTTTTCCACAGTCTGTGCCTAGGGCTACTTGAAGAGGAAACAAACCATAGAGACAAATCTGAGACCTCCTTTATTTTGTCAAGTTTCAAAGAGTTCCTGCAAACCCTGTTGGATTTAGAGTTCCAAATTCATCTATCTATATAGGAGAGAACAGAGAGAAACCTAAATATAAAAACTGCTACTGTAGACGAACGCTTCAACCTAGAAGAACAAAATTTGGTGAGCCAAGTGGGATTTGTGTAGTGATCATTACCACCAAGTATCAACAAGATTGTGTAAAAAAATATTTGCTGGTATTTCGGAAACTCGTTATTTCTTAGAAGCTTGGCAACCCATCTCAATGAAAGTGCTTTCCACAGTCTGTGCCTAGGGCTACTTGAAGAGGAAACAAACCATAGAGACAAAACTGAGAACTCCTTTATTTTGTCAAGTTTCAAAGAGCTACTACAAACCATGTTGATTTAGAGTTCCAAATTCATCTATCTATATAGGAGAGAACAGAGTGAAACCTAAATATAAAAACTGCTACTGTAGACGAACGCTTCAACCTAGAAGAACAAAATTTCGTGAGTCCATAGTTGGGGATTTGTGTACTGATCATTACCACAAAAGAATCATATTGGGTGAAAAAATATTTGCTGGTATTTCGAAACTCGTTATTTCTTAGAAGCTTGGCAACCCCTCTCAATTAAAGTGCTTTCCCACAGTCTGTGCCTACGGCTACTTGAAGAGGAAACAAACCATAGAGACATATCTGAGACCTCCTTTATTTTGTCAAGTTTCAAAGAGCTACTACAAACCATGTTGGATTTAGAGTTCCAAATTCATCTATCTGTATAGGAGAGAACAGAGGGAAACCTAAATATAAAAACTGCTATTGTACACGAACGCTTCAACCTAGAAGAACTAAATTTGGTGAGCCAAGTGGGATATGTGTACTGATCATTAGCAACAAGTATCATCAATATTGGGTGAAAAAATATTTGCTGGTATTTCGGAAACTCGTTATTTCTTAGAAGCTTGGCAACCCCTCTCAATGAAAGTGCTTTTCCACAGTCTGTGCCTAGGGCTACTTGAAGAGGAAACAAACCATAGAGGCAAATCTGAGAACTCCTTTATTTTGTCAAGTTTCAAAGAGCTACTGCAAACCCTGTTGGATTTAGAGTTCCAAACTCATCTATCTATATAGGAGAGAACAGAGAGAAACCTAAATATAAAAACTGCTACTGTAGACGAACGCTTCAACCAAGAAGAACAAAATTTGGTGAGCCAAGTGGGATTTGTGTACTGATCATGAGCTCCAAGTATCATCAAGATTGGGTGAAAAAATATTAGCTGGTATTTCGGAAACTCGTCATTTCTTAGAAGCTTGGCAACCCCTCTCAATGAAAGTGCTTTTCCAAAGTCTGTGCCTAGGGCTACTTGAAGAGGAAACAAACCATAGAGAAAAATCGGAGAACTCCTTTATTTTGTCAAGTTTCAAAGAGCTACTACAAACCATGTTGGATTTAGAGTTCCAAATTCATCTTTCTATATAGGAGAGAACAGAGGGAAACCTAAATATAAAAACTGCTACTGTAGACGAACGCTTCAACTAAGAAGAACAAAATTTGGTGATGCAAGTGGGATTTGTGTACTGATCATTAGCTCCAAGTATCATCAAGATTGGGTGAAAAAATATTTGCTGGTATTTCGGAAACTCATTATTTCTTAGAAGCTTTGCAACCCCTCTCAATGAAAGTGCTTTTCCAAAGTCTGTGCCTAGGGCTACTTGAAGAGGAAACAAACCATAGAGAAAAATCTGAGAAGTCCTTTATTTTGTCAAGTTTCAAAGAGCTACTACAAACCATGTTGGATTTAGAGTTCCAAATTCATCTATCTATATAGGAGAGAACCGAGGGAAACTTAAATATAAAAACTGCTACTGTAGACGAACGCTTCAACCAAGAAGAACAAAATTTCGTGAGCCAAGTGGGATATGTGTACTGATCATTACCATAAAGAATCATCAAATTTGGGTGAAAAAATATTTGCTGGTATTTCGAAACTCGTTATTTCTTAGAAGCTTGGCAAACCCTCTCAATGAAAGTGCTTTCACACAGTCTGTGCCTACGGCTACTTGAAGAGGAAACAAACCATAGAGACAAATCTGAGACCTCCTTTATTTTGTCAAGTTTCAAAGAGCTACTACAAACCATGTTGGATTTAGAGTTCCAAATTCATCTATCTATATAGGAGAGAACAGAGAGAAACCTAAATATAAAAACTGCTACTGTAGACGAACGCTTCAACCTAGAAGAACAAAATTTGGTGAGCCAAGTGGGATTTGTGTACTGATCATTACCACCAAGATCTTCAAATTTGGGTGAAAAAATATTTGCTGGTATTTCAAAACTCGTTATTGCTTAGAAGCTTGGCAACCCCTCTCAATGAAATTGCTTTCCCACAGTCTGTGCCTACGGCTACTTGAAGAGGAAACAAACCATAGAGACAAATCTGAGACCTCCTTTATTTTGTCAAGATTCAAAGAGCTACTACAAACCATGTTGGATTTAGAGTTCCAAATTCATCTATCTATATAGGAGAGAACAGAGAGAAACCTAAATATAAAAACTGCAACTGTAGACAAACGCTTCAACCTAGAAGAACAAAATTTGGTGAGCCAAGTGGGATTTGTGTACTGATCATGAGCTCCAAGTATCATCAAGATTGGGTGAAAAAATATTTGCTGGTATTTCGGAAACTCGTTATTTCTTAGAAGCTTGGCAACCCCTCTCAATGAAAGTGCTTTTCCAAAGTCTGTGCCTAGGGCTACTTGAAGAGGAAACAAACCATAGAGAAAAATCGGAGAACTC
>NW_027514250.1:0-28800 GCF_048772815.1 Callospermophilus lateralis
ACTAGTTTGCTGAAATCTCAGCAAACATTTTTTTCACCAAATCTTGATGATACTTGGTGGTAATGATCAGTTCACTAAGCCCACTTGGCTGCCCAATTTTCACTCTTCTGGGTTCAAGCGTTCATTTCCAGGAACAGTCTGAATTTTTAGGTTTCACTCTGTTTTCTCCTACATTGATAGCTGTGTTTGGAATACTAAATCAAACACGGTATGTGCTAGCTCCTTGAAACTTGACCAAATGAAGTACTTCTAAGTGCTATCTCTATGGTTTGTTTCCTCTTGAAGTACCCCATGCAGAGACTGGCGAAAAACACTTTTGTTTGAAAGGGGTTGCCAAGCTTCCAAAAAACTACTAGTTTGCTGAAATCTCAGCAAACATTTTTTCACCAAATCTTGATGATACTTGGTGGTAATGATCAGTTCACTAAGCCCACTAGGCTGCCCAATTTTCACTCTTCTAGGTTCAAGCGTTCGTTTCCAGTAACAGTTTGAATTTTTAGGTTTCACTCTGTTTTCTCCTACATAGGTAGCTGTGTTTGGAATTCTAAATCAAACACGGTTTCTGCTAGCTCCTTGAAACTTGACAAAATGAAGTAGTTCTAATTTCTATCTCTATGGATTGTTTCCTCTTGAAGTACCCCAGGCAGAGACTGGCGAAAAACACTTTCGTTTGAAAGGGGTTGCGAAGCTTCCAAAAAACTACTAGTTTGCTGAAATCTCAGCAAACATTTTTTCACCAAATCTTGATGATACTGGTGGTAATGATCAGTTCACTAATCCCACTTGGCTGCCCAACTTTTATTCTTCTTGGTTGAAGCATTTGTTTCCAGGAACAGTTTGAATTTCTAGGTTTCACTCTGTTTTCTCCTACATAGATAGCTGTGTTTTGAATTCTAAATCAAACACGGTTTGTGCTAGCTCCTTGAAACTTGACCAAATGAAGTAGTTCTAAGTTCTATCTCTATGGTTTGTTTCCTCTTGAAGTACCCCATGCAGAGCCTGGCGAAAAACACTTTCGTTTGAAAGGGGTTGCCAAGCTTCCAAAAAACTACTAGTTTGCTGAAATCTCAGCAAACATTTTTTCACCAAATCTTGAAGATACTTGGTGGTAATGATCAGTTCACTAAGCCCACTTGGCTGCCCAATTTTCACTCTTCTAGGTTCAAGCGTTCATTTCCAGTAACACTTTGAATTTTTAGGTTTCACTCTGTTTTCTCCTACATAGATAGCTGAGTTTGGAATTCTAAATCAAACACGGTTTGTGCGAGCTCCTTGAAACTTGACCAAATGAAGTAGTTCTAAGTTCTATATCTATGGTTTGTTTCCTCTTGAATTACCCCATGCAGAGACTGGCGAAAAACACTTTCGTTTGAAAGGGGTTGCCAAGCTTCCAAAAAACCTCTAGTTTGCTTATATTTCAGCAAACATTTTTTCACCAAATCTTGATGATACTTGGTGGTAATGATCAGTTCACTAATCCCACTTGGCTGCCCAATTTTTATTCTTCTTGGTTGAAGCATTCGTTTCCGGTAACAGTTTGAATTTTTAGGTTTCACTCTGTTTTCTCCTACATAGATAGCTGTGTTTGGAATTCTAAATCAAACACGGTTTGTGCTAGCTCCTTGAAACTTGAAATAATGAAGTAGTTCTAAGTTCTATCTCTATGGTTTGTTTCCTCTTGAAGTACCCCAGGGAGAGACTGGCGAAAAACACTTTCGTTTGAAAGGGGTTGCCAAACTTCCAAAATACTACTAGTTTCCTGAAATCTCAGCAAACATTTTTTCAACAAATGTTGATGATACTTGATGGTAATGATCAGTTCACTAAGCCCACTTGGCTTCCCAATTTTTATTCTTCTAGGTTGAAGCATTCGTTTCCAGTAACAGTTTGAATTTTTAGGTTTCATTTTTTTTCTCCTACATAGATAGCTGTGTTTGGAATTCTAAATCAAACAAGGTTTGTGCTAGCTCCTTGAAACTTGACCAAATGAAGTAGTTCTAAGTTCTATCTCTATGGTCTGTTTCCTCTTGAAGTACCCCATGCAGAGACTGGCGAAAAACACTTTCGTTTGAAATTGGTTGCCAAGCTTCCAAAAAACTACTAGTTTGCTGAAATTTCAGCAAACATTTTTTCACCAAATCTTGATGATACTTGGTGGTAATGATCAGTTCACTAATCCCACTTGGCTGCCCAATTTTTATTCTTCTAGGTTCCAGCGTTCGTTTCCAGGAACACTTTGAATTTTTAGGTTTCACTCTGTTTTCTGCTATATAGATAGATGTGTTTGAAACTCTAAATCAAACACGGTTTGTGCTAGCTCCTTGAAACTTGACCAATTGAAGTACTTCTAAGTTGTATCGCTATGGTTTGTTTCCTCTTGAAGTACCCCATGCAGAGACTGGCGAAAAACACTTTCGTTTGAAAGGGGTTGCCAAGCTTCCAAAAAACTACTAGTTTGCTGAAATCTCAGCAAACATTTTTTCACCAAATCTTGATGATACTTGGTGGTAATGATCAGTTCACTAAGCCCACTTGGCTGCCCAATTTTCACTCTTCTGGGTTCAAGCGTTCATTTCCAGGAACAGTCTGAATTTTTAGGTTTCACTCTGTTTTCTCCTACATAGATAGCTGTGTTTGGAATACTAAATCAAACACGGTATGTGCTAGCTCCTTGAAACTTGACCAAATGAAGTACTTCTAAGTTCTATCTCTATGGTTTGTTTCCTCTTGAAGTACCCCATGCAGAGACTGGCGAAAAACACTTTTGTTTGAAAGGGGTTGCCAAGCTTCCAAAAAACTACTAGTTTGCTGAAATCTCAGCAAACATTTTTTCACCAAATCTTGATGATACTTGGTGGTAATGATCAGTTCACTAAGCCCACTAGGCTGCCCAATTTTCACTCTTCTAGGTTCAAGCGTTCGTTTCCAGTAACAGTTTGAATTTTTAGGTTTCACTCTGTTTTCTCCTACATAGGTAGCTGTGTTTGGAATTCTAAATCAAACACGGTTTCTGCTAGCTCCTTGAAACTTGACCAAATGAAGTAGTTCTAAGTTAAATCTCTATGGTTTGTTTCCTCTTGAAGTACCCCATGCAGAGACTGGCGAAAAACACTTTCGTTTGAAAGGGGTTGCAAAGCTTCCAAAAAACTACTAGTTTGCTGAAATCTCAGCAAACATTTTTTCACCAAATCTTGATGATACTTGGTGGTAATGATCAGTTCACTAAGCCCACTTGGCTGCCCAATTTTTATTCTTCTAGGTTGAAGCATTCATTTCCAGTAACAGTTTGTATTTTTAGGTTTCACTCTGTTTTCTCCTACATAGATAGCTGTGTTTGGAATTCTAAATCAAACACGGTTTCTGCTAGCTCCTTGAAACTTGACAAAATGAAGTAGTTCTAATTTCTATCTCTATGGATTGTTTCCTCTTGAAGTACCCCAGGCAGAGACTGGCGAAAAACACTTTCGTTTGAAAGGGGTTGCGAAGCTTCCAAAAAACTACTAGTTTGCTGAAATCTCAGCAAACATTTTTTCACCAAATCTTGATGATACTGGTGGTAATGATCAGTTCACTAATCCCACTTGGCTGCCCAACTTTTATTCTTCTTGGTTGAAGCATTTGTTTCCAGGAACAGTTTGAATTTCTAGGTTTCACTCTGTTTTCTCCTACATAGATAGCTGTGTTTTGAATTCTAAATCAAACACGGTTTGTGCTAGCTCCTTGAAACTTGACCAAATGAAGTAGTTCTAAGTTCTATCTCTATGGTTTGTTTCCTCTTGAAGTACCCCATGCAGAGCCTGGCGAAAAACACTTTCGTTTGAAAGGGGTTGCCAAGCTTCCAAAAAACTACTAGTTTGCTGAAATCTCAGCAAACATTTTTTCACCAAATCTTGAAGATACTTGGTGGTAATGATCAGTTCACTAAGCCCACTTGGCTGCCCAATTTTCACTCTTCTAGGTTCAAGCGTTCATTTCCAGTAACACTTTGAATTTTTAGGTTTCACTCTGTTTTCTCCTACATAGATAGCTGTGTTTGGAATTCTAAATCAAACACGGTTTGTGCTAGCTCCTTGAAACTTGAAATAATGAAGTAGTTCTAAGTTCTATCTCTATGGTTTGTTTCCTCTTGAAGTACCCCAGGCAGAGACTGGCGAAAAACACTTTCGTGAAAGGGGTTGCCAAACTTCCAAAATACTACTAGTTTCCTGAAATCTCAGCAAACATTTTTTCAACAAATCTTGATGATACTTGATGGTAATGATCAGTTCACTAAGCCCACTTGGCTTCCCAATTTTTATTCTTCTAGGTTGAAGCATTCGTTTCCAGTAACAGTTTAAATTTTTAGGTTTCATTTTTTTTCTCCTACATAGATAGCTGTGTTTGGAATTCTAAATCAAACAAGGTTTGTGCTAGCTCCTTGAAACTTGACCAAATGAAGTAGTTCTAAGTTCTATCTCTATGGTTTGTTTCCTCTTGAAGTACCCCATGCAGAGACTGGCGAAAAACACTTTCGTTTGAAAGGGGTTGCCAAGCTTCCAAAAAACTACTAGTTTGCTGAAATCTCAGCAAACATTTTTTCACCAAATCTTGATGATACTTGGTGGTAATGATCAGTTCACTAATCCCACTTGGCTGCCCAATTTTTATTCTTCTATGTTGAAGCATTCGTTTCCAGTAACAGATTGAATTTTTGGTTTCCCTCTGTTTTCTCCTACATAGATAGATGTGTTTGAAACTCTAAATCAAACACGGTTTGTGCTAGCTCCTTCAAACTTGACCTAATGAAGTAGTTCTAAGTTCTATCTCTATGGTTTGTTTCCTCTGAAGTACCCCATGCAGAGAGTGGCGAAAAACACTTTCATTTGAAAAGGGTTGCCAAGCTTCCAAAAAACTACTAGTTTGCTGAAATCTCAGCAAACATTTTTTCACCAAATCTTGATGATACTTGGTGGTAATGATCAGTTCACTAAGCCCACTTGGCTGCCCAATTTTCACTCTTCTAGGTTCAAGCGTTCGTTTCCATAACACTTTGAATTTTAGGTTTCACTCTGTTTTCTGCTATATAGATAGATGTGTTTGAAACTCTAAATCAAACACGGTTTGTGCTAGCTCCATGAAACTTGACCAAATGAAGTAGTTCTAAGTTCTATCTCTATGGTTTGTTTCCTCTTGAAGTACACCATGCAGAGACTGGCGAAAAACACTTTCGTTTGAAAGGGGTTGCCAAGCTTCCAAAAAACTACTAGTTTGCTGAAATCTCAGCAAACATTTTTTTCAACAAATCTTGATGATACTTGGTGGTAATGATCAGTTCAATAATCCCACTTGGCTGCCCAATTTTTATTCTTCTAGGTTGAAGCATTCGTTTCCAGTAACAGTTTGAAATTTTAGGTTTCACTCTGTTTTCTCCTACATAGATAGCTGTGTTTGGAATTCTAAATCAAACACGGTTTGTGCTAGCTCCTTGAAACTTGACCAAATGAAGTAGTTCTAAGTTCTATCTCTATGGTCTGTTTCCTCTTGAAGTACCCCATGCAGAGACTGGCGAAAAACACTTTCGTTTTAAAGGGGTTGCCAAGCTTCCAAAAAACTACTAGTTTGCTGAAATCTCATCAAACATTTTTTTCACCAAATCTTGATGATTCTTGGTGGTAATGATCAGTTCAATAATCCTACCTGGCTGCCCAATATTTATTCTTCTAGGTTGAAGCATTCGTTTCCAGTAACAGTTTGAAATTTTAGGTTTCACTCTGTTTTCCCCTACATAGATAGCTGTGTTTGGAATTCTAAATCAAACACGGTTTGTGCTAGCTCCTTGAAACTTGACCAAATGAAGTAGTTCTATGTTCTATCTCTATGGTTTGTTTCCTCTTGAAGTACCCCATGCAGAGACTGGCGAAAAACACTTTCGTTTGAAAGGGGTTGCCAAGCTTCCAAAAAACTACTAGTTTGCTGAAATCTCAGCAAACATTTTTTCACCAAATCTTGATGATACTTGGTGGTAATGATCAGTTCACTAATCCCACTTGGCTGCCCAATTTTTATTCTTCTAGGTTCCAGCGTTCGTTTCCAGGAACACTTTGAATTTTTAGGTTTCACTCTGTTTTCTGCTATATAGATAGATGTGTTTGAAACTCTAAATCAAACACGGTTTGTGCTAGCTCCTTGAAACTTGACGAAATGAAGTAGTTCTAAGTTCTATCTCTATGGTTTGTTTCCTCTTGAAGTACCCCTGCAGAGAGTGGCGAAAAACCCTTTCGTTTGAAAGGGGTTGCCAAGCTTCCAAAAAACAACTAGTTTGCTGAAATCTCAGCAAACATTTTTTCACCAAATCTTGATGATACTTGGTGGTAATGATCAGTTCACTAATCCCACTTGGATGCCCAATTTTTATTCTTCTAGTTTGAAGCATTCGTTTCCAGTAACAGTTTGAATTTTTAGGTTTCACTCTGTTTTCTCCTTCATAGATAGCTGTGTTTGGAATTCTAAATCAAACACGGTTTGTGCTAGCACCTTGAAACTTGACCAAATGAAGTAGTTCTAAGTTCTATCTCTATGGTTTGTTTCCTCTTGAAGGACCCCATGCAGAGACTGGCGAAAAACACTTTCTTTTGAAAGGGGTTTCCAAGCTTCCAAAAAACTACTAGTTTGCAGAAATCTCAGCAAACATTTTTTCACCAAATCTTGATGATACTTGGTGGTAATGATCAGTTCACTAATCCCACTTGGCTGCCCAATTTTTATTCTTCTAGGTTGAAGCATTCGTTCCCAGTAACAGATTGAATTTTTAGGTTTCACTCTGTTTTCTCCTACATAGATAGCTGTGTTTGGAATTCAAAATCAAACACGGTTTGTGCTAGCTCCTTGAAACTTGACCAAATGAAGTAGTTCTAAGTTCTATCTCTATGGTTTGTATCCTCTAGAAGTACCCCATGCAGAGACTGGCGAAAAACACTTTCGTTTGAAAGGGGTTGCCAAGCTTCCAAAAAACTACTAGTTTCCTGAAATCTCAGCAAATATTTTTTCACCAAATCTTGATGATACTTGGTGGTAATCATCAGTTCACTAAGCACACTTGGCTGCCCAATTGTCACTCTTCTAGGTTCAAGCCTTCGTTTCCAGTAACACTTTGAATTTTTAGGTTTCAGTCTGTTTTCTCCTACATAGATAGCTGTGTTTGGAATTCTAAATCAAACACGGTTTGTGCTAGCTCCTTGAAACTTGACAAAATGAAGTAGTTCTAAGTTCTATCTCTATGGTTTGTTTCCTCTTGAAGTACCCCATGCAGAGACTGGCGAAAAACACTTTGGTTTGAAAGGGGTTGCCAAGCTTCCAAAAACTACTAGTTTGCTGAAATCTCAGCAAACATTTTTTCACCAAATCTTGATGATACTTGGTGGTAATCATCAGTTCACTAAGCCCACTTGGCTGCCCAATTTTCACTCTTCTAGGTTCAAGCGTTCGTTTCCAGTAACACTTTGAATTTTTAGGTTTCACTCTGTTTTCTGCTATATAGATAGATGTGTTTGAAACTCTAAATCAAACACGGTTTTTGCTAGCTCCTTGAAAGTTGACCAAATGAAGTAGTTCTAAGTTCAATCTCTATGGTTTGTTTCCACTTGAAGTACCCCATGCAGAGACTGGCGAAAAACACTTTCGTTTGAAAGGGGTTTCCAAGCTTCCAAAAAACTACTAGTTTGCTGAAATCTCAGCAAACATTTTTTCACCAAATGTTGATGATACTTGGTGGTAATGATCAGTTCACTAAGCCCACTTGGATGCCCAATTTTCACTCTTCTAGGTTCAAGCGTTCGTTTCCACTAACACTTTGAATTTTTAGGTTTCACTCTGTTTTCTGCTATATAGATAGATGTGTTTGAAACTCTAAATCAAACACGGTTTGTGCTAGCTCCTTGAAACTTGACAAAATGAAGTAGTTCTAAGTTCTATCTCAATGGTTTGTTTCCTCTTGAGGTACCCCATGCAGAGACTAGCGAAAAACTCTTTCGTTTGAAAGGGGTTGCCAAGCTTCCAAAAAACTACTAGTTTGCTGAAATCTCAGCAATCATTGTTTCACCAAAACTTGATGATACTTGGTGGTAATGATCCAGTTCACTAAGCCGACTTGGCTGCCCAATTTTCACTCTTCTAGGTTGAAGCATTCGTTTCCAGTAACAGTTTGAATTTTTAGGTTTCACTCTGTTTTCTCCTAAATAGATAGCTGTGTTTGGAATTCTAAATCAAACACGGTTTGTGCTTGCTCCTTGAAACTTGACCAAATGAAGTAGTTCTAAGTTCTATCTCTATGGTTTGTTTCCTCTTGAAGTACCCCATGCA
Source organism: Callospermophilus lateralis (assembly GCF_048772815.1). Taxonomy (NCBI): domain Eukaryota; kingdom Metazoa; phylum Chordata; class Mammalia; order Rodentia; family Sciuridae; genus Callospermophilus; species Callospermophilus lateralis. Next base: position 8,338 of record NW_027514250.1, read on the forward strand.
GAGACTAGCGAAAAACACTTTCGTTTGAAAGGGGTTGCCAAGCTTCCAAAAAACTACTAGTTTGCTGAAATCTCAGCAAACATTTTTTCACCAAATCTTGATGATACTTGCTGGTAATGATCAGTTCTCTAATCCCACTTGGCTGCCCAGTTTTTATTCTTCTAGTTTGAAGCATTTCTTTTCCAGTAACAGTCTGAATTTTTAGGTTTTACTCTATTTTCTTTTACATAGATAGCTGTGTTTGGAATTCTAAATCAAACACGGTTTGTGCAAGCTCCTTGAAACTTGGCCAAATGAATTAGTTCAAAGTTCTATCTCTATGGTTTGTTTCCTCTTGAAGTACCCCATGCAGAGACTGGCGAAAAACACTTTTGTTTGAAAGGGGTTGCCAAGCTTCCAAAAAACTACTAGTTTGCTGAAATCTCAGCAAACATTTTTTCACCAAATCTTGATGATACTTGGTGGTAATGATCAGTTCACTAAGCCCACTAGGCTGCCCAATTTTCACTCTTCTAGGTTCAAGCGTTCGTTTCCAGTAACAGTTTGAATTTTTAGGTTTCACTCTGTTTTCTCCTACATAGGTAGCTGTGTTTGGAATTCTAAATCAAACACGGTTTCTGCTAGCTCCTTGAAACTTGACCAAATGAAGTAGTTCTAAGTTAAATCTCTATGGTTTGTTTCCTCTTGAAGTACCCCAGGCAGAGACTGGCGAAAAACACTTTCGTGAAAGGGGTTGCCAAACTTCCAAAATACTACTAGTTTCCTGAAATCTCAGCAAACATTTTTTCAACAAATCTTGATGATACTTGATGGTAATGATCAGTTCACTAAGCCCACTTGGCTTCCCAATTTTTATTCTTCTAGGTTGAAGCATTCGTTTCCAGTAACAGTTTGAATTTTTAGGTTTCATTTTTTTTCTCCTACATAGATAGCTGTGTTTGGAATTCTAAATCAAACAAGGTTTGTGCTAGCTCCTTGAAACTTGACCAAATGAAGTAGTTCTAAGTTCTATCTCTATGGTTTGTTTCCTCTTGAAGTACCCCATGCAGAGACTGGCGAAAAACACTTTCGTTTGAAAGGGGTTGCCAAGCTTCCAAAAAACTACTAGTTTGCTGAAATCTCAGCAAACATTTTTTCACCAAATCTTGATGATACTTGGTGGTAATGATCAGTTCACTAATCCCACTTGGCTGCCCAATTTTTATTCTTCTAGGTTGAAGCATTCGTTTCCAGTAACAGATTGAATTTTTGGTTTCCCTCTGTTTTCTCCTACATAGATAGATGTGTTTGAAACTCTAAATCAAACACGGTTTGTGCTAGCTCCTTCAAACTTGACCTAATGAAGTAGTTCTAAGTTCTATCTCTATGGTTTGTTTCCTCTGAAGTACCCCATGCAGAGACTGGCGAAAAACACTTTCATTTGAAAAGGGTTGCCAAGCTTCCAAAAAACTACTAGTTTGCTGAAATCTCAGCAAACATTTTTTCACCAAATCTTGATGATACTTGGTGGTAATGATCAGTTCACTAAGCCCACTTGGCTGCCCAATTTTCACTCTTCTAGGTTCAAGCGTTCGTTTCCATAACACTTTGAATTTTAGGTTTCACTCTGTTTTCTGCTATATAGATAGATGTGTTTGAAACTCTAAATCAAACACGGTTTGTGCTAGCTCCTTGAAACTTGACCAAATGAAGTAGTTCTAAGTTCTATCTCTATGGTTTGTTTCCTCTTGAAGTACCCCTTGCAGAGAGTGGCGAAAAACCCTTTCGTTTGAAAGGGGTTGCCAAGCTTCCAAAAAACAACTAGTTTGCTGAAATCTCAGCAAACATTTTTTCACCAAATCTTGATGATACTTGGTGGTAATGATCAGTTCATTAATCCCACTTGGATGCCCAATTTTTATTCTTCTAGTTTGAAGCATTCGTTTCCAGTAACAGTTTGAATTTTTAGGTTTCACTCTGTTTTCTCCTTCATAGATAGCTGTGTTTGGAATTCTAAATCAAACACGGTTTGTGCTAGCACCTTGAAACTTGACCAAATGAAGTAGTTCTAAGTTCTATCTCTATGGTTTGTTTCCTCTTGAAGGACCCCATGCAGAGACTGGCGAAAAACACTTTCTTTTGAAAGGGGTTTCCAAGCTTCCAAAAAACTACTAGTTTGCAGAAATCTCAGCAAACATTTTTTCACCAAATCTTGATGATACTTGGTGGTAATGATCAGTTCACTAATCCCACTTGGCTGCCCAATTTTTATTCTTCTAGGTTGAAGCATTCGTTCCCAGTAACAGATTGAATTTTTAGGTTTCACTCTGTTTTCTCCTACATAGATAGCTGTGTTTGGAATTCAAAATCAAACACGGTTTGTGCTAGCTCCTTGAAACTTGACCAAATGAAGTAGTTCTAAGTTCTATCTCTATGGTTTGTATCCTCTAGAAGTACCCCATGCAGAGACTGGCGAAAAACACTTTCGTTTGAAAGGGGTTGCCAAGCTTCCAAAAAACTACTAGTTTCCTGAAATCTCAGCAAATATTTTTTCACCAAATCTTGATGATACTTGGTGGTAATCATCAGTTCACTAAGCACACTTGGCTGCCCAATTGTCACTCTTCTAGGTTCAAGCCTTCGTTTCCAGTAACACTTTGAATTTTTAGGTTTCAGTCTGTTTTCTCCTACATAGATAGCTGTGTTTGGAATTCTAAATCAAACACGGTTTGTGCTAGCTCCTTGAAACTTGACAAAATGAAGTAGTTCTAAGTTCTATCTCTATGGTTTGTTTCCTCTTGAAGTACCCCATGCAGAGACTGGCGAAAAACACTTTGGTTTGAAAGGGGTTGCCAAGCTTCCAAAAAACTACTAGTTTGCTGAAATCTCAGCAAACATTTTTTCACCAAATCTTGATGATACTTGGTGGTAATCATCAGTTCACTAAGCCCACTTGGCTGCCCAATTTTCACTCTTCTAGGTTCAAGCGTTCGTTTCCAGTAACACTTTGAATTTTTAGGTTTCACTCTGTTTTCTGCTATATAGATAGATGTGTTTGAAACTCTAAATCAAACACGGTTTTTGCTAGCTCCTTGAAAGTTGACCAAATGAAGTAGTTCTAAGTTCAATCTCTATGGTTTGTTTCCACTTGAAGTACCCCATGCAGAGACTGGCGAAAAACACTTTCGTTTGAAAGGGGTTTCCAAGCTTCCAAAAAACTACTAGTTTGCTGAAATCTCAGCAAACATTTTTTCACCAAATGATGAAGATACTTGGTGGTAATGATCAGTTCACTAAGCCCACTTGGATGCCCAATTTTCACTCTTCTAGGTTCAAGCGTTCGTTTCCACTAACACTTTGAATTTTTAGGTTTCACTCTGTTTTCTGCTATATAGATAGATGTGTTTGAAACTCTAAATCAAACACGGTTTGTGCTAGCTCCTTGAAACTTGACAAAATGAAGTAGTTCTAAGTTCTATCTCAATGGTTTGTTTCCTCTTGAAGTACCCCATGCAGAGACTGGCGAAAAACACTTTCGTTTGAAAGGGGTTGCCAAGCATCCAAAAAACTACTAGTTTGCTGAAATCTCAGCAAACATTTTTTCACCAAATCTTGATGATACTTGGTGGTAATGATCAGTTCACTAAGCCCACTTGGCTGCCCAAATTTTATTCTTGTAGGTTGAAGCATTCATTTCCAGTAACAGTTTGAATTTTTAGGTTTCACTCTGTTTTCTCCTACATAGATAGCTGTGTTTTTAATTCTAAATCAAACACGGTTTGTGCTAGCTCCTTGAAACTTCACAGAATGAAGTAGTTCTAATTTCTATCTCTATGGATTGTTTCCTCTTGAAGTACCCCAGGCAGAGACTGGCGAAAAACACTTTCGTTTGAAAGGGGTTGCGAAGCTTCCAAAAAACTACTAGTTTGCTGAAATCTCAGCAAACATTTTTTCACCAAACCTTGATGATACTTGGTGGTAATGATCAGTTCACTAATCCCACTTGGCTGCCCAACTTTTATTCTTCTAGGTTGAAGCATTTGTTTCCAGTAACAGTTTGAATTTCTAGGTTTCACTCTGTTTTCTCCTACATAGATAGCTGTGTTTTGAATTCTAAATCAAACACGGTTTGTGCTAGCTCCTTGAAACTTGACCAAATGAAGTAGTTCTAAGTTCTATCTCTATGGTTTGTTTCCTCTTGAAGTACCCCATGCAGAGACTGGCGAAAAACACTTTCGTTTGAAAGGATTTGCCAAGCTTCCAAAAAACTACTAGTTTGCTGAAATCTCAGCAAACATTTTTTCACCAAATCTTGAAGATACTTGGTGGTAATGATCAGTTCACTAAGCCCACTTGGCTGTCCAATTTTCACTCTTCTAGGTTCAAGCGTTCATTTCCAGTAACACTTTGAAATTTTAGGTTTCACTCTGTTTTCTCCTAATTAGATAGCTGTGTTTGCAATTCTAAATCAAACACGGTTTGTGCTAGCTCCTTGAAACTTGAAATAATGAAGTAGTTCTAAGTTCTATCTCTATGGTTTGTTTCCTCTTGAAGTACCCCAGGCAGAGACTGGCGAAAAACACTTTCGTTTGAAAGGGGTTGCCAAACTTCCAAAAAACTACTAGTTTCCTGAAATCTCAGCAAACATTTTTTCAACAAATCTTGATGATACTTGACGTAAATGATCAGTTCACTAAGCCCACTTGGCTGCCCAATTTTTATTCTTCTAGGTTGAAGCATTCGTTTCCAGTAACAGTTTGAATTTTTAGGTTTCATTCTTTTTTCTCCTACATAGATAGCTGTGTTTGGAATTCTAAATCAAACACGGTTTGTGCTAGCTTCTTGAAACCTAACAAAATGAAGTAGTTCTAATTTCTATCTCTATGGATTGTTTCCTCTTGGAGTACCCCAGGCAGAGACTGGCGAAAAACACTTTCGTTTGAAAGGGGTTGCGAAGCTTCCAAAAATCTACTAGTTGGCTGAAATCTCAGCAAACATTTTTTCACCAAATCTTGATGATACTTGGTGGTAATTATCAGTTAACTAAGCCCACTTGTCTGCCCAATTTTTATTCTTCTATGTTGAAGCATTTGTTTCCAGTAACAGTTTGAATTTTTAGGTTTCACTCTGTTTTCTCCTACATAGGTAGCTGTGTTTGGAATTCTAAATCAAACACGGTTTCTGCTAGCTCCTTGAAACTTCACCAAATGAAGTAGTTCTAAGTTCCATCTCTATGGTTTGTTTCCTCTTGAAGTACCCCATGCAGAGACTGGCGAAAAACACTTTCGTTTGAAAGGGGTTGCCAAGCTTCCAAAAATTACTAGTTTGCTGAAATCTCAGCAAACATTTTTTCACCAAATCTTGATGATACTTGGTGGTAATGATCAGTTCACTAAGCCCACTTGGCTGCCCAATTTTCACTCTTCTAGATTCAAGCGTTCGTTTCCAGTAACACTTTGAATTTTTAGGTTTCACTCTGTTTTCTCCTACATAGATAGCTGAGTTTGGAATTCTAAATCAAACACGGTTTGTGCTAGCTCCTTGAAACTTGACCAAATGAAGTAGTTCTAAGTTCTATATCTATGGTTTGTTTCCTCTTGAATTACCCCATGCAGAGACTGGCGAAAAACACTTTCGTTTGAAAGGGGTTGCCAAGCTTCCAAAAAACCTCTAGTTTGCTTATATTTCAGCAAACATTTTTTCACCAAATCTTGATGATACTTGGTGGTAATGATCAGTTCACTAATCCCACTTGGCTGCCCAATTTTTATTCTTCTTGGTTGAAGCATTCGTTTCCGGTAACAGTTTGAATTTTTAGGTTTCACTCTGTTTTCTCCTACATAGATAGCTGTGTTTGGAATTCTAAATCAAACACGGTTTGTGCTAGCTCCTTGAAACTTGACCAATTGAAGTACTTCTAAGTTGTATCGCTATGGTTTGTTTCCTCTTGAAGTACCCCATGCAGAGACTGGCGAAAAACACTTTCGTTTGAAAGGGGTTGCCAAGCTTCCAAAAAACTACTAGTTTGCTGAAATCTCAGCAAACATTTTTTCACCAAATCTTGATGATACTTGGTGGTAATGATCAGTTCACTAAGCCCACTTGGCTGCCCAATTTTCACTCTTCTGGGTTCAAGCGTTCATTTCCAGGAACAGTTTGAATTTTTAGGTTTCACTCTGTTTTCTCCTACATTGATAGCTGTGTTTGGAATACTAAATCAAACACGGTATGTGCTAGCTCCTTGAAACTTGACCAAATGAAGTACTTCTAAGTTCTATCTCTATGGTTTGTTTCCTCTTGAAGTACCCCATGCAGAGACTGGCGAAAAACACTTTTGTTTGAAAGGGGTTGCCAAGCTTCCAAAAAACTACTAGTTTGCTGAAATCTCAGCAAACATTTTTTCACCAAATCTTGATGATACTTGGTGGTAATGATCAGTTCACTAAGCCCACTAGGCTGCCCAATTTTCACTCTTCTAGGTTCAAGCGTTCGTTTCCAGTAACAGTTTGAATTTTTAGGTTTCACTCTGTTTTCTCCTACATAGGTAGCTGTGTTTGGAATTCTAAATCAAACACGGTTTCTGCTAGCTCCTTGAAACTTGACCAAATGAAGTAGTTCTAAGTTAAATCTCTATGGTTTGTTTCCTCTTGAAGTACCCCATGCAGAGACTGGCGAAAAACACTTTCGTTTGAAAGGGGTTGCCAAGCTTCCAAAAAACTACTAGTTTGCTGAAATCTCAGCAAACATTTTTTCACCAAATCTTGATGATACTTGGTGGTAATGATCAGTTCACTAAGCCCACTTGGCTGCCCAATTTTTATTCTTCTAGGTTGAAGCATTCATTTCCAGTAACAGTTTGTATTTTTAGGTTTCACTCTGTTTTCTCCTACATAGATAGCTGTGTTTGGAATTCTAAATCAAACACGGTTTCTGCTAGCTCCTTGAAACTTGACAAAATGAAGTAGTTCTAATTTCTATCTCTATGGATTGTTTCCTCTTGAAGTACCCCAGGCAGAGACTTTCGAAAAACACTTTCGTTTGAAAGGGGTTGCGAAGCTTCCAAAAAACTACTAGTTTGCTGAAATCTCAGCAAACATTTTTTCACCAAATCTTGATGATACTGGTGGTAATGATCAGTTCACTAATCCCACTTGGCTGCCCAACTTTTATTCTTCTTGGTTGAAGCATTTGTTTCCAGGAACAGTTTGAATTTCTAGGTTTCACTCTGTTTTCTCCTACATAGATAGCTGTGTTTTGAATTCTAAATCAAACACGGTTTGTGCTAGCTCCTTGAAACTTGACCAAATGAAGTAGTTCTAAGTTCTATCTCTATGGTTTGTTTCCTCTTGAAGTACCCCATGCAGAGACTGGCGCAAAACACTTTCGTTTGAAAGGGGTTGCCAAGCTTCCAAAAAACTACTACTTTGCTGAAATCTCAGCAAACATTTTTTCACCAAATCTTGAAGATACTTGGTGGTAATGATCAGTTCACTAAGCCCACTTGGCTGCCCAATTTTCACTCTTCTAGGTTCAAGCGTTCATTTCCAGTAACACTTTGAATTTTTAGGTTTCACTCTGTTTTCTCCTACATAGATAGCTGTGTTTGGAATTCTAAATCAAACACGGTTTGTGCTAGCTCCTTGAAACTTGAAATAATGAAGTAGTTCTAAGTTCTATCTCTATGGTTTGTTTCCTCTTGAAGTACCCCAGGCAGAGTCTGGCGAAAAACACTTTCGTTTGAAAGGGGTTGCCAAACTTCCAAATACTACTAGTTTCATGAAATCTCAGCAAACATTTTTTAAACAAATGTTGATGATACTTGATGGTAATGATCAGTTCACTAAGCCCACTTGGCTTCCCAATTTTATTCTTCTAGGTTGAAGCATTCGTTTCCAGTAACAGTTTGAATTTTTAGGTTTCATTTTTTTTCTCCTACATAGATAGCTGTGTTTGGAATTCTAAATCAAACAAGGTTTGTGCTAGCTCCTTGAAACTTGACCAAATGAAGTAGTTCTAAGTTCTATCTCTATGGTCTGTTTCCTCTTGAAGTACCCCATGCAGAGACTGGCGAAAAACACTTTCGTTTGAAAGGGGTTGCCAAGCTTCCAAAAAACTACTAGTTTGCTGAAATCTCAGCAAACATTTTTTCACCAATCTTGATGATACTTGGTGGTAATGATCAGTTCACTAATCCCACTTGGCTGCCCAATTTTTTTTCTTCTAGGTTCCAGCGTTCGTTTCCAGGAACACTTTGAATTTTTAGGTTTCACTCTGTTTTCTGCTATATAGATAGATGTGTTTGAAACTCTAAATCAAACACGGTTTGTGCTAGCTCCTTGAAACTTGACCAATTGAAGTACTTCTAAGTTGTATCGCTATGGTTTGTTTCCTCTTGAAGTACCCCATGCAGAGACTGGCGAAAAACACTTTCGTTTGAAAGGGGTTGCCAAGCTTCCAAAAAACTACTAGTTTGCTGAAATCTCAGCAAACATTTTTTCACCAAATCTTGATGATACTTGGTGGTAATGATCAGTTCACTAAGCCCACTTGGCTGCCCAATTTTCACTCTTCTGGGTTCAAGCGTTCATTTCCAGGAACAGTCTGAATTTTTAGGTTTCACTCTGTTTTCTCCTACATAGATAGCTGTGTTTGGAATACTAAATCAAACACGGTATGTGCTAGCTCCTTGAACTTGACCAAATGAAGTACTTCTAAGTTCTATCTCTATGGTTTGTTTCCTCTTGAAGTACCCCATGCAGAGACTGGCGAAAAACACTTTTGTTTGAAAGGGGTTGCCAAGCTTCCAAAAAACTACTAGTTTGCTGAAATCTCAGCAAACATTTTTTCACCAAATCTTGATGATACTTGGTGGTAATGATCAGTTCACTAAGCCCACTAGGCTGCCCAATTTTCACTCTTCTAGGTTCAAGCGTTCGTTTCCAGTAACAGTTTGAATTTTTAGGTTTCACTCTGTTTTCTCCTACATAGGTAGCTGTGTTTGGAATTCTAAATCAAACACGGTTTCTGCTAGCTCCTTGAAACTTGACCAAATGAAGTAGTTCTAAGTTAAATCTCTATGGTTTGTTTCCTCTTGAAGTACCCCATGCAGAGACTGGCGAAAAACACTTTCGTTTGAAAGGGGTTGCAAAGCTTCCAAAAAACTACTAGTTTGCTGAAATCTCAGCAAACATTTTTTCACCAAATCTTGATGATACTTGGTGGTAATGATCAGTTCACTAAGCCCACTTGGCTGCCCAATTTTTATTCTTCTAGGTTGAAGCATTCATTTCCAGTAACAGTTTGTATTTTTAGGTTTCACTCTGTTTTCTCCTACATAGATAGCTGTGTTTGGAATTCTAAATCAAACACGGTTTCTGCTAGCTCCTTGAAACTTGACAAAATGAAGTAGTTCTAATTTCTATCTCTATGGATTGTTTCCTCTTGAAGTACCCCAGGCAGAGACTGGCGAAAAACACTTTCGTTTGAAAGGGGTTGCGAAGCTTCCAAAAAACTACTAGTTTGCTGAAATCTCAGCAAACATTTTTTCACCAAATCTTGATGATACTGGTGGTAATGATCAGTTCACTAATCCCACTTGGCTGCCCAACTTTTATTCTTCTTGGTTGAAGCATTTGTTTCCAGGAACAGTTTGAATTTCTAGGTTTCACTCTGTTTTCTCCTACATAGATAGCTGTGTTTTGAATTCTAAATCAAACACGGTTTGTGCTAGCTCCTTGAAACTTGACCAAATGAAGTAGTTCTAAGTTCTATCTCTATGGTTTGTTTCCTCTTGAAGTACCCCATGCAGAGCCTGGCGAAAAACACTTTCGTTTGAAAGGGGTTGCCAAGCTTCCAAAAAACTACTAGTTTGCTGAAATCTCAGCAAACATTTTTTCACCAAATCTTGAAGATACTTGGTGGTAATGATCAGTTCACTAAGCCCACTTGGCTGCCCAATTTTCACTCTTCTAGGTTCAAGCGTTCATTTCCAGTAACACTTTGAATTTTTAGGTTTCACTCTGTTTTCTCCTACATAGATAGCTGTGTTTGGAATTCTAAATCAAACACGGTTTGTGCTAGCTCCTTGAAACTTGAAATAATGAAGTAGTTCTAAGTTCTATCTCTATGGTTTGTTTCCTCTTGAAGTACCCCAGGCAGAGACTGGCGAAAAACACTTTCGTGAAAGGGGTTGCCAAACTTCCAAAATACTACTAGTTTCCTGAAATCTCAGCAAACATTTTTTCAACAAATCTTGATGATACTTGATGGTAATGATCAGTTCACTAAGCCCACTTGGCTTCCCAATTTTTATTCTTCTAGGTTGAAGCATTCGTTTCCAGTAACAGTTTGAATTTTTAGGTTTCATTTTTTTTCTCCTACATAGATAGCTGTGTTTGGAATTCTAAATCAAACAAGGTTTGTGCTAGCTCCTTGAAACTTGACCAAATGAAGTAGTTCTAAGTTCTATCTCTATGGTCTGTTTCCTCTTGAAGTACCCCATGCAGAGACTGGCGAAAAACACTTTCGTTTTAAAGGGGTTGCCAAGCTTCCAAAAAACTACTAGTTTGCTGAAATCTCATCAAACATTTTTTCACCAAATCTTGATGATTCTTGGTGGTAATGATCAGTTCAATAATCCTACCTGGCTGCCCAATTTTTATTCTTCTAGGTTGAAGCATTCGTTTCCAGTAACAGTTTGAAATTTTAGGTTTCACTCTGTTTTCCCCTACATAGATAGCTGTGTTTGGAATTCTAAATCAAACACGGTTTGTGCTAGCTCCTTGAAACTTGACCAAATGAAGTAGTTCTATGTTCTATCTCTATGGTTTGTTTCCTCTTGAAGTACACCATGCAGAGACTGGCAAAAAACACTTTCGTTTGAAAGGGGTTGCCAAGCTTCCAAAAAACTAGTAGTTTCCTGAAATCTCAGCAAACATTTTTTCACCAAATCTTGATGATACTTGGTGGTAATGATCAGTTCACTAAGCACACTTGGCTGCCCAATTGTCACTCTTCTAGGTTCAAGCGTTCATTTCCAGTAACACTTTGAATTTTTAGGTTTCAGTCTGTTTTCTGCTATATAGATAGATGTGTTTGAAACTCTAAATCAAACACGGTTTGTGCTAGCTACTTGAAACTTGACCAAATGAAGTAGTTCTAACTTCTATCTCTATGGTTTGTTTCCTCTTGAAGGACCCCATGCAGAGACTGGCGAAAAACACTTTCTTTTGAAAGGGGTTTCCAAGCTTCCAAAAAACTACTAGTTTGCAGAAATCTTAGCAAACATTTTTTCACCAAATCTTGATGATACTTGGTGGTAATGATCAGTTCACTAATCCCACTTGGCTGTCCAATTTTTATTCTTCTAGGTTGAAGCATTCGTTCCCAGTAACAGATTGAATTTTTAGGTTTCACTCTGTTTTCTCCTACATAGATAGCTGTGTTTGGAATTCTAAATCAAACACGGTTTGTGCTAGCTCCTTGAAACTTGACCAAATGAAGTAGTTCTAAGTTCTCTCTCTATGGTTTGTTTCCTCTTGAAGTACCCCATGCAGAGACTGGCGAAAAACACTTTCGTTTGAAAGGGGTTGCCAAGCTTCCAAAAAACTACTAGTTTGCTGAAATCTCAGCAAATATTTTTTCACCAAATCTTGATGATACTTGGTGGTAATGATCAGTTCACTAAGCACACGTGGCTGCCCAATTGTCACTCTTCTAGGTTCAAGCGTTCGTTTCCAGTAACAGTTTGAATTTTTAGGTTTCACTCTGTTTTCTGCTATATAGATAGATGTGTTTGAAACTCTAAATCAAACACGGTTTGTGCTAGCTCCTTGAAACTTGACCAAATGAAGTAGTTCTAAGTTCTATCTCTATGGTTTGTTTCCTCTTGAAGTACCCCATGCAGAGACTGGCGAAAAACACTTTCGTTTGAAAGGGGTTGCCAAGCTTCGAAAAAACTACTAGTTTGCTGAAATCTCAGCAAACATTTTTTCACCAAATCTTGATGATACTTGGTGGTAATGATCAGTTCAATAATCCCACTTGGCTGCCCAATTTTTAAACTTCTAGGTTGAAGCATTCGTTTCCAGTAACAGTTTGAATTTTTAGGTTTCACTCTGTTTTCTCCTACATAGATAGCTGTGTTTTGAATTCTAAATCAAACACGGTTTGTGTTAGCTCCTTGAAACTTGAACAATGAAGTAGTTCTAAGTTCTATCTCTATGGTTTGTTTCCTCTTGAAGTACCCCATGCAGAGACTGGCAAAAAACACTTTCGTTTGAAAGGGGTTGCCAAGCTTCCAAAAAACTACTAGTTTGCTGAAATCTCAGCAAACATTTTTTCACCAAATCTTGATGATACTTGGTGGTAATGATCAGTTCACTAAGCCCACTTGGCTGCCCAATTTTTACTCTTCTGGGTTCAAGCGTTCGTTTCCAGGAACAGTCTGAATTTTTAGGTTTCACTCTGTTTTCTCCTACATAGATAGCTGTGTTTGGAATTCTAAATCAAACACGGTTTGTGCTAGCTCCTTGAAACTTGACCAAATGAAGTAGTTCTAAGTTCTATCTCTATGCTTTGTTTCCTCTTGAAGAACCCCATGCAGAGACTGGCGAAAAACACTTTCGTTTGAAAGGGGGTTGCCAAGCTTCCGAAAAACTACTAGTTTGCTGAAATCTCAGCAAACATTTTTTTCACCAAATCTTGATGATACTTGGTGGTAATGACCAGTTCACTAAGCCCACTTGGCTGCCCAATTTTTATTCTTCTAGGTTGAAGCATTCGTTTCCAGTAACAGTTTGAATTTTTAGGTTTCATTCTGTTTTCTCCTACATAGATATCTGTGTTTGGATTTCAAAATCAAACACGGTTTGTGCTAGCTCCTTGAAACTTGACCAAATGAAGTAGTTCTAAGTTCTATCTATATGGTTTGTTTCCTCTTGAAGTACCCCATGCAGAGACTGTCGAAAAACACTTTCGTTTGAAAGGGGAACAAGCTCCGAAAAAAACTACTATTTTGGTGAAATCTCAGCAAATATTTTTTCAGCAAATCTTGATGATACTTGTTGGTAATGATCAGTTCACTAATCCCACTTGTCTGCCCAATTTTTATTCTTCTAGGTTGAAGCATTCGTTTCCAGTAACAGTTTGAATTTTTAGGTTTCACTCTATTTTCTCCTATATAGATAGCTGTGTTTGGAATTCTAAATCAAACACGGTTTGTGCTAGCTCCTTGAAACTTGACCAAATGAAGTAGTTCTAAGTTCTATCTCTATGGATTGTTTCCTCTTGAAGTACCCCATGCAGAGCCTGGCGAAAAACACTTTCGTTTGAAAGGGGTTGCCAAGCTTCCAAAAAACTACTAGTTTGCTGAAATCTCAGCAAACATTTTTTCACCAAATCTTGATGATACTTGGTGGTAATGATCAGTTCACTAAGCCCACTTGGCTGCCCAATTTTCACTCTTCTAGGTTCAAGCGTTCGTTTCCAGTAACACTTTGAATTATTAGGTTTCACTCTGTTTTCTCCTACATAGATAGCTGTGTTTGGAATTCTAAATCAAAAACGGTTTGTGCTAGCTCCTTGAAACTTGACCAAATGAAGTAGTTCTAAGTTCTATCTCTATGGTTTGTTTCCTCTTGAAGTACCCCATGCAGAGACTGGCGAAAAACACTTTCGTTTGAAAGGGGTTGCCAAGCTTCCAAAAAACTACTAGTTTGCTGAAATCTCAGCAAACATTTTTTCACCAAATCTTGATGATACTTGGTGGTAATGATCAGTTCACTAATCCCACTTGGCTGCCCAATTTTTAAACTTCTAGGTTGAAGCATTCGTTTCCAGTAACAGTTTGAATTTTTAGGTTTCACTCTGTTTTCTCATACATAGATAGCTGTGTTTTGAATTCTAAATCAAACACGGTTTGTGCTAGCTCCTTGAAACTTGAACAATGAAGTAGTTCTAAGTTCTATCTCTATGGTTTGTTTCCTCTTGAAGTACCCCATGCAGAGACTGGCAAAAAAAACTTTCGTTTGAAAGGGGTTGCCAAGCTTCCAAAAAACTACTAGTTTGCTGAAATCTCAGCAAACATTTTTTCACCAAATCTTGATGATACTTGGTGGTAATGATCAGTTCACTAAGCCCATTTGGCTGCCCAATTTTCACTCTTCTGGGTTCAAGTGTTCGTTTCCAGGAACAGTCTGAATTTTTAGGTTTCACTCTGTTTTCTCCTACATAGATAGCTGTGTTTGGAATTCTAAATCAAACACGGTTTGTGCTAGCTCTTTGAAACTTGACCAAATGAAGTAGTTCTAAGTTCTATCTCTATGGATTGTTTCCTCTTGGAGTACCCCAGGCCGAGACTGGCGAAAAACACTTTCGTTTGAAAGGGGTTGCGAACTTCCAAAAAACTACTAGTTGGCTGAAATCTCAGCAAACATTTTTTCACCAAATCTTGATGATACTTGGTGGTAATGATCAGTTAACTAAGCCCACTTGGCTGCCCAATTTTTATTCTTCTAGGTTGAAGCATTTGTTTCCAGTAACAGTTTGAATTTTTAGGTTTCACTCTGTTTTCTCCTACATAGGTAGCTGTGTTTGAAATTCTAAATCAAACACGGTTTGTGCTAGCTCCTTGAAACTTGACCAAATGAAGTACTTCTAAGTTGTATCTCTATGGTTTGTTTCCTCTTGAAGTACCCCATGCAGAGACTGGCGAAAAACACTTTCGTTTGAAAGGGGTTGCCAAGCTTCCAAAAAACTACTAGTTTGCTGAAATCTCAGCAAACATTTTTTCACCAAATCTTGATGATACTTGGTGGTAATGATCAGTTCACTAAGCCCACTTGGCTGCCCAATTTTCACTCTTCTGGGTTCAAGCGTTCGTTTCCAGGAACAGTCTGAATTTTTAGGTTTCACTCTGTTTTCTCCTACATAGATAGCTGTGTTTGGAATTCTAAATCAAACACGGTTTGTGCTAGCTCCTTGAAACTTGACCAAATGAAGTAGTTCTAAGTTCTATCTCTATGGTTTGTTTCCTCTTGAAGAACCCCATGCAGAGACTGGCGAAAAACACTTTCGTTTGAAAGCGGTTTCCAAGCTTCCAAAAAACTACTAGTTTGCTGAAATCTCAGCAAACATTTTTTCACCAAATATTGATGATACTTGGTGGTAATGAACAGTTCACTAAGCCCACTAGGCTGCCCAATTTTCATTCTTCTAGGTTCAAGCGTTCGTTTCCAGTAACAGTTTGAATTTTTAGGTTTCACTCTGTTTTCTCCTACATAGATAGCTGTGTTTGGAATTCTAAATCAAACACGGTTTCTGCTAGCTCCTTGAAACTTGACCAAATGAAGTAGTTCTAAGTTAAATCTCTATGGTTTGTTTCCTCTTGAAGTACCCCATGCAGAGACTGGCGAAAAACACTTTCGTTTGAAAGGGGTTGCCAAACTTCCAAAAAAACTACTAGTTTGCTGAAATCTCAGCAAACATTTTTTCACCAAATCTTGATGATACTTGGTGGTAATGATCATTTCACTAAGCCCACCTGTCTGCCCAATTTTCACTCTTCTAGGTTCAAGCGTTCGTTTCCAGTAACAGTTTCAATTTTAAGTTTCACTCTGTTTTCTTCTACATAGATAGCTGTGTTTGGAATTCTAAATCAAACTCGGTTTGTGCTAGCTCCTTGAAACTTCACCAAATGAATTAGTTCTAAGTTCCATCTCTATGGTTTGTTTCCTCTTGAAGTACCCCATGCAGAGACTGGCGAAAAACACTTTCGTTTGAAAGGGGTTGCCAAGCTTCCAAAAAACTACTAGTTTGCTGAAATCTCAGCAAACATTTTTTCACCAAATCTTGATGATACTTGGTGGTAATGATCAGTTCACAAAGACACTTGGCTGCCCAATTTTCACTCTTCTAGGTTCAAGCGTTCGTTTCCAGTAACAGTTTGAATTTTTAGGTTTCAGTTTGTTTTTTCGTACATAGATAGCTGTGTTTGGAATTCTAAATCAAACATGGTTTGTGCTAGATTTTGAAACTTGACCAAATGATGTAGTTCTAAATTCTATCTCTATGGTTTGTTTCCTCTTGAAGTACCCCATGCAGAGACTGGCGAAAACACTTTCGTTTGAAAGGGTTGCCAAGCTTCCAAAAAACTACTAGTTTGCTGAAATATCAGCAAACATTTTTTCACCAAATCATGATGATACTTGGTGGTAATGATCAGTTCACTAAGCCCACTTGGCTACCCAATTTTCACTCTTCTAGGTTCAAGCGTTCGTTTCCAGTAACAGTTTGAATTTTTAGGTTTCACTCTGTTTTCTCCTACATAGATAGCTGTGTTTGGAATTCTAAATCACACACGGTTTGTGCTAGCTTTTTGAAACTTGACCAAATGAAGTAGTTCTAAGTTCTTTCTCTATGGTTTGTTTCCTCTTGAAGTACCCCATGCAGAGACTGGCAAAAAACACTTTCGTTTGAAAGGGGTTGCCAAGCTTCCAAAAAACTACTAGTTTGCTGAAATCTCAGCAAACATTTTTTCACCAAATCTTGATGATACTGGTGGTAATGATCAGTTCACTAATCCCACTTGGCTGCCCAACTTTTATTCTTCTAGGTTGAAGCATTTGTTTCCAGTAACAGTTTGAATTTCTAGGTTGCACTCTGTTTTCTCCTACATAGATAGCTGTGTTTTGAATTCTAAATCAAACACGGTTTGTGCTAGCTCCTTGAAACTTGACCAAATGAAGTAGTTCTAAGTTCTATCTCTATGGTTTGTTTCCTCTTGAAGTACCCCATGCAGAGACTGGCGAAAAACACTTTCGTTTGAAAGGGGTTGCCAAGCTTCCAAAAAACTACTAGTTTGCTGAAATCTCAGCAAACATTTTTTCACCAAATCTTGAAGATACTTGGTGGTAATGATCAGTTCACTAAGCCCACTTGGCTGCCCAATTTTCACTCTTCTAGGTTCAAGCGTTCATTTCCAGTAACACTTTGAATTTTAGGTTTCACTCTGTTTTCTCCTACATAGATAGCTGTGTTTGGAATTCTAAATAAAACACGGTTTGTGCTAGCTCCTTGAAACTTGAAATAATGAAGTAGTTCTAAGTTCTATCTCTATGGTTTGTTTCCTCTTGAAGTACCCCAGGCAGAGACTGGCGAAAAACACTTTCGTTTGAAAGGGGTTGCCAAACTTCCAAAATACTACTAGTTTCCTGAAATCTCAGCAAGCATTTTTTCAACAAATCTTGATGATACTTGATGGTAATGATCAGTTCACTAAGCCCACTTGGCTTCCCAATTTTTATTCTTCTAGGTTGAAGCATTCGTTTCCAGTAACAGTTTGAATTTTTAGGTTTCATTCTTTTTTCTCCTACATAGATAGCTATGTTTGGAATTCTAAATCAAACACGGTTTGTGCTAGCTCCTTGAAACTTGACCAAATGAAGTAGTTCTAAGTTCTATCTCTATGGTTTGTTTCCTCTTGAAGAACCCCATGCAGAGACTGGCGAAAAACACTTTCGTTTGAAGGGGGTTGCCAAGCTTCCGAAAAACTACTAGTTTGCTGAAATCTCAGCAAACATTTTTTCACCAAATCTTGATGATACTTGGTGGTAATGACCAGTTCACTAAGCCCACTTGGCTGCCCAATTTTTATTCTTCTAGGTTGAAGCATTCGTTTCCAGTAACAGTTTGAATTTTTAGGTTTTATTCTGTTTTCTCATACATAGATATCTGTGTTTGGATTTCAAAATCAAACACGGTTTGTGCTAGCTCCTTGAAACTTGACCAAATGAAGTAGTTCTAAGTTCTGTCTCTATGGTTTGTTTCCTCTTGAAGTACCCATGCAGAGACTGGCGAAAAACACTTTCGTTTGAAAGGGGTTGCCAAGCTTCCAAAAAACTACTAGTTTGTTGAAATCTCAGCAAACACTTATTCACCAAATCTTGATGATACTTGGTGGTAATGATCAGTTCACTAAGCCACTTGGCTGCCCAATTTTCACTCTTCTAGGTTCAAGCGTTCGTTTCCAGTAACACTTTGAATTTTTAGGTTTCACTCTGTTTTCTCCTAAATAGATAGCTGTGTTTGGAATTCTAAATCAAACACGGTATGTGCTAGCTCCTTGAAACTTGACCAAATGAAGTAGTTCTATGTTCTATCTCTATGGTTTGTTTCCTCTTGAAGTACCCCATGCAGAGACTGGCGAAAAACACTTTCGTTTGAAAGGGGTTGCCAAGCTTCCAAAAAACTACTAGTTTGCTGAAATCTCAGGAAACATTTTTTCACCAAATCTTGATGATACTTGGTGGTAATGATCAGTTCACTAATCCCACTTAGCTGCCCAATTTTAAACTTCTAGGTTGAAGCATTCGTTTCCAGTAACAGTTTGAATTTTTAGGTTTCACTCTGTTTTCTCCTACGTAGATAGCTGTGTTTGAATTCTAAATCAAACACGGTTTGTGCTAGCTCCTTGAAACTTGAACAATGAAGTAGTTCTAAGTTCTATCTCTATGGTTTGTTTCCTCTTGAAGTACCCCATGCAGAGACTGGCAAAAAACACTTTCGTTTGAAAGGGGTTGCCAAGCTTCCAAAAAACTACTAGTTTGCTGAAATCTCAGCAAACATTTTTTCACCAAATCTTGATGATATTTGGTGGTAATGATCAGTTCACTAAGCCTACTTGGCTGCCCAATTTTCACTCTTCTGGGTTCAAGCGTTCGTTTCCAGGAACAGTCTGAATTTTTAGGTTTCACTCTGTTTTCTCCTACATAGATAGCTGTGTTTGGAAATCTAAATCAAACACGGTGTGTGCTAGATTCTTGAAACTTGACCAAATGAAGTAGTTCTAAGTTCTATCTCTATGGATTGTTTCCTCTTTGAGTACCCCAGGCCGAGACTGGCGAAAAACACTTTCGTTTGAAAGGGGTTGCGAAGCTTCCAAAAAACTACTAGTTGGCTGAAATCTCAGCAAACATTTTTTCACCAAATCTTGATGATACTTGGTGGTAATGATCAGTTAACTAAGCCCACTTGGCTGCCCAACTTTTATTCTTCTAGGTTGAAGCATTTGTTTCCAGTAACAGTTTGAATTTTTAGGTTTCACTCTGTTTTCTCCTACATAGGTAGCTGTGTTTGGAATTCTAAATCAAACACGGTTTCTGCTATCTCCTTGAAACTTCACCAAATGAAGTAGTTCTAAGTTCCATCTCTATGGTTTGTTTCCTCTTGAAGTACCCCATGCAGAGACTGGCAAAAAACACTTTCGTTTGAAAGGGGTTGCCAAGCTTCCAAAAAACTACTAGTTTGCTGAAATCTCAGCAAACATTTTTTCAATAAATCTTGATGATACTTGGTGGTAATGATCAGTTCACTAAGCCCACTTGGCTTCCCAATTTTCACTCTTCTGGGTTCAAGCGTTCGTTTCCAGGAACAGTCTGAATTTTTAGGTTTCACTCTGTTTTCTCCTACATAGATAGCTGTGTTTGGAATTCTAAATCAAACACGGTTTGTGCTAGCTCCTTGAAACTTGACCAAATGAAGTAGTTCTAAGTTCTATCTCTATGGTTTGTTTCCTCTTCAAGAACCCCATGCAGAGACTGGCGAAAAACACTTTCGTTTGAAAGGGGTTGCCAAGCTTCCGAAAAACTACTAGTTTGCTGAAATCTCAGAAAACATTTTTTCACCAAATCTTGATGATACTTGGTGGTAATGATCAGTTCACTAAGCCCACTTGGCTGCCCAATTTTCACTCTTCTGGGTTCAAGCGTTCGTTTCCAGGAACAGTCTGAATTTTTAGGTTTCACTCTGTTTTCTCCTACATAGATAGCTGTGTTTGGAATACTAAATCAAACACGGTTTGTGCTAGCTCCTTGAAACTTGACCAAATGAAGTACTTCTAAGTTCTATCTCTATGGTTTGTTTCCTCTTGAAGTACCGCATGCAGAGACTGGCGAAAAACACTTTTGTTTGAAAGGGGTTGCCAAGCTTCCAAAAAACTACTAGTTTGCTGAAATCTCAGCAAACATTTTTTCACCAAATCTTGATGATACTTGGTGGTAATGAACAGTTCACTAAGCCCACTAGGCTGCCCAATTTTCACTCTTCTAGGTTCAAGCGTTCGTTTCCAGTAACAGTTTGAATTTTTAGGTTTCACTCTGTTTTCTCCTACATAGGTAGCTGTGTTTGGAATTCTAAATCAAACACGGTTTCTGCTAGCTCCTTGAAACTTGACCAAATGAAGTAGTTCTAAGTTAAATCTCTATGGTTTGTTTCCTCTTGAAGTACCCCATGCAGAGACTGGCGAAAAACACTTTCGATTGAAAGGGGTTGCCAAACTTCCAAAAAAACTACTAGTTTGCTGAAATCTCAGCAAACATTTTTTCACCAAATCTTGATGATACTTGGTGGTAATGATCATTTCACTAAGCCCACCTGTCTGCCCAATTTTCACTCTTCTAGGTTCAAGCGTTCGTTTCCAGTAACAGT
>NW_027514250.1:29000-85823 GCF_048772815.1 Callospermophilus lateralis
TGGGGTACTTCAAGAGGAAACAAACCATAGAGAAAGAACTTAGAACTACTTCATTTGGTCAAGTTTCACGGAGCTAGCACAAACCGTGTTTGATTTAGAGTTTCAAACACTTCTATCTATATAGCAGAAAACAGAGTGAAACCTAAAAATTCAAAGTGTTACTGGAAACGAACGCTTGAACCTAGAAGAGTGAAAGTTGGGCAGCCAAGTGGGATTAGTGAACTGATCATTACCACCAAGTATCATCAAGATTTGGTGAAAAAAGGTTTGCTGAGATTTCAGCAAACTAGTAGTTTTTTGGAAGCTTGGCAACCCCTTTCAAACGAAAGTGTTTTTCGCCAGTCTCTGCATGGGGTACTTCAAGAGGAAACAAACCATAGAGATAGAACTTAGAACTACTTCATTTGGTCAAGTTTCACGGAGCTAGCACAAACCGTGTTTGATTTAGAGTTTCAAACACTTCTATCTATATAGCAGAAAACAGAGTGAAACCTAAAAATTCAAAGTGTTACTGGAAACGAACACTTGAACCTAGAAGAGTGAAAGTTGGGCAGTCAAGTGGGATTAGTGAACTGATCATTACCACCAAGTACCATCAAGATTTGGTGAAAAAAGGTTTGCTGAGATTTCAGCAAACTAGTAGTTTTTTGGAAGCTTGGCAACCCCTTTCAAACGAAAGTGTTTTTCGCCAGTCTCTGCATGGGGTACTTCAAGAGGAAACAAACCATAGAGATAGAAATTAGAACTACTTCATTTGGTCAAGTTTCACGGAGCTAGCACAAACCGTGTTTGATTTAGAGTTTCAAACACTTCTATCTATATAGCAGAAAACAGAGTGAAACCTAAAAATTCAAAGTGTTACTGGAAACGAACGCTTGAACCTAGAAGAGTGAAATTGGGCAGCCAAGTGGGATTAGTGAACTGATCATTACCACCAAGTATCATCAAGTTTTGGTGAAAAAATGTTTGCTGAGATTTCTCAGCAAACTAGTAGTTTTTTGGAAGCTTGGCAACCCCTTTCAAACTAAAGTGTTTTTCGCCAGTCTCGGCATGGGGTACTTCAAGAGGAAACAAACCATAGAGATAGAACTTAGAACTACTTCATTTGGTCAATTTCAAGGAGCTAGCACAAACCATGTTTGATTTAGAATTCCAAACACAGCTATCTATGTAGGAGAAAACAGAGTGAAGCCTAAAAATTCAAACTGTTACTGGAAACGAATGCTTCAACCTAGAAGAATAAAAATTGGGCAGCCAAGTGGGATTAGTGAATTGATCATGACCACCAAGTATCATCAAGATTTGGTGAAAAAAGGTTTGCTGAGATTTCAGCAAACTAGTAGTTTTTTAGAAGCTTGGCAACCTTTTTCAAAAGAAAGTGTTTTTCACCAGTCTCTGCACGGGGTACTTCAAGAGGAAACAAACCATAGATATAGAACTTAGAACTACTTCATTTGGTCAAGTTTCAAGGAGCTAGCACAAACCGTGTTTGATTTAGAGTTTCAAACACATCTATCTATATAGCAGAAAACAGAGTGAACCTAAAAATTCAAAGTGTTACTGGAAACGAACGCTTGAACTTAGAAGAATGAAAGTTGGGCAGCCAAGTGGGATTAGTGAACTGATCATTACCACCAAGTATCATCAAGATTTGGTGAAAAAAGGTTTGCTGAGATTTCAGCAAACTAGTAGATTTTTGGAAGCTTGGCAACCCCTTTCAAACGAAAGTGTTTTTCACCAGTCTCTGCATGGGGTACTTCAAGAGGAAACAAACCATAGAGATAGAACTTAGAACTACTTCATTTGGTCTAGTTTCAAGGAGCTAGCACAAACCGTGTTTGATTTAGAATTCCAAACACATCTATCTATGTAGGAGAAAACAGAGTGAAACCTAAAAATTCAAACTGTTACTGGAAACGAATGCTTCAACCTAGTGAATAAAAATTGGGTAGCCAAGTGGGATTAGTGAACTGATCATTACCACCAAGTATCATCAAGATTTGGTGAAAAAATGTTTGCTGAGATTTCAGCAAACTAGGAGTTTTTTGGAAGCTTGGCAACCCCTTTCAAACGAAAGTGTTTTTCGCCAGTCTCTGCATGGGGTACTTCAAGAGGAAACAAACCATAGAGATAGAACTTAGAACTACTTCATTTGGTCAAGTTTCACGGAGCTAGCACAAACCGTGTTTGATTTAGAGTTTCAAACACTTCTATCTTTATAGCAGAAAACAGAGTGAAACCTAAAAATTCAAAGTGTTACTGGAAACGAACGCTTGAACCTAGAAGATTGAAAGTTGGGCAGCCAAGTGGGATTAGTGAACTGATCATTACCACCAAGTATCATCAAGATTTGGTGAAAAAAGGTTTGCTGAGATTTCAGCAAACTAGTAGTTTTTTGGAAGCTTGGCAACCCCTTTCAAACGAAAGTGTTTTTCGCCAGTCTCTGCATGGGGTATTTCAAGAGGAAACAAACCATAGAGATAGTACTTAGAACTACTTCATTTGGTCAAGTATCAAGGAGCTAGCACAAACCGTGTTTGATTTAGAATTCCAAACACAGCTATCTATGTATGAGAAAACAGAGTGAAACCTAAAAATTCAAACTGTTACTGGAAACGAATGCTTCAACCTAGAAGAATAAAAATTGGGCAGCCAAGTGGGATTAGTGAACTAATCATTACCACCAAGTATCATCAAGATTTGGTGAAAAAAGTTTTGCTGAGATTTCAGCAAACTAATAGTTTTTTGGAAGCTTGGCCTCCCCTTTCAAACGAAAGTGTTTTTCGCCAGTCTCTGCATGGTGTACTTCAAGAGGAAACAAACCATAGAGATGGAACATAGAACTACTTCATTTGGTAAAGTTTCAAGGAGCTAGCACAAACCGTGTTTGATTTAGAGTTTCAAACACATCTATCTATATAGCAGAAAACAGAGTGAAACCTAAAAATTCAAAGTGTTACTGGAAACGAACGCTTGAACCTAGAAGAGTGAAAGTTGGGCAGCCAAGTGAGATTAGTGAACTGATCATTACCACCAAGTATCATCAAGATTTGGTGAAAAAAGGTTTGCTTAGTTTTCAGCAACTAGTAGTTTTTGGAAGCTTGGCAACCCCTTTCAAATGAAAGTGTTTTTCGCCAGTCTCTGCATGGGTACTTCAAGAGGAAACAAAACCATCGAGATAGAACTTAGAAATACTTCATTTTGTCAAGTTTCACGGAGCTAGCACAAACCGTGTTTGATTTAGAGTTTCAAACACATCTATCTATATAGCAGAAAACAGAGTGAAACCTAAAAATTCAAAGTGTTACTGGAAACGAATGCTTGAACCTAGAAGAGTGAAAGTTGGGCAGCCAAGTGAGATTAGTGAACTGATCATTACCACCAAGTATCATCAAGATATGGTGAAAAAAGGTTTGCTGAGATTTCAGCAAACTAGTAGTTTTTTGGAAGCTTGGCAAACCCTTTCAAACGAAAGTGTTTTTCACCAGTCTCTGCATGGGGTACTTCAAGAGGAAACAAACCGTAAAGATAGAACTTAGAACTACTTCATTTTGTCAAGTTTTAAGGACCTAGCACAAACCGTGTTTTATTTAGAGTTTCAAACACATCTATCTATATAGCAGAAAACAGAGTGAAACCTAAAAATTCAAAGTGTTACTGGATACGAACGCTTGAACCTAGAAGAGTGAAAGTTGGGCAGCCAAGTGAGATTAGTGAACTGATCATTACCACCAAGTATCATCTAGATTTGGTGAAAAAATGTTTGCTGAGATTTCAGCAAACTAGTAGTTTTTTGGAAGCTTGGCAACCCCTTCAAACGAAAGTGTTTTTCGCCAGTCTCTGCATGGGGTACTTCAAGAGGAAACAAACCATAGAGATAGAACTTAGAACTACTTCATTTGGTCAAGTTTCAAGGAGCTAGCACAAACCGTGTTTGATTTAGAGTTTCAAACACATCTATCTATATAGCAGAAAACAGAGTGAAACCTAAAAATTCAAAGTGTTACTGCAAACGAACGATTGAACCTAGAAGAGGGAAAGTTGGGCAGCCAAGTGGGATTAGTGAACTGATCATTACCACCAAGTATCATCTATATTTGGTGAAAAAATATTTGCTGAGATTTCAGCAAACTAGTAGTTTTTTGGAAGCTTGGCAACCCCTTTCAAACGAAAGTGTTTTTCGCCAGTCTCTGCATGGGGTACTTCAAGAGGAAACAAACCATAGAGATAGAACTTAGAACTACTTCATTTGGTCAAGTTTCAAGGAGCTAGCACAAACCGTGTTTGATTTAGAGTTTCAAACACATCTATCTATATAGCAGAAAACAGAGTGAAACCTAAAAATTCAAAGTGTTACTGCAAACGAACGCTTGAACCTAGAAGAGGGAAAGTTGGGCAGCCAAGTGGGATTAGTGAACTGATCATTACCACCAAGTATCATCAAGATTTGGTGAAAAAATGTTTGCTGAGATTTCAGCAAACTAGGAGTTTTTTGGAAGCTTGGCAACCCCTTTCAAACGAAAGTGTTTTTCGCCAGTCTCTGCACGGGGTACTTCAAGAGGAAACAAACCATAGAGATAGAACTTAGAACTACTTCATTTGGTCAAGTTTCACGGAGCTAGCACAAACCGTGTTTGATTTAGAGTTTCAAACACTTCTATCTATATAGCAGAAAACAGAGTGAAACCTAAAAATTCAAAGTGTTACTGGAAACGAATGCTTCAACCTAGAAGAATAAAAATTGGGCAGCCAAGTGGGATTAGTGAACTGATCATGACCACCAAGTATCATCAAGATTTGGTGAAAAAAGGTTTGCTGAAATTTCAGCAAACTAGTAGTTTTTTGGAAGCTTGGCAACCTTTTTCAAACGAAAGTGTTTTTCACCAGTCTCTGCACGGGGTACTTCAAGAGGAAACAAACCATAGAGATAGAACTTACAACTACTTCATTTGGTCAAGTTTCAAGGAGCTAGCACAAACCGTGTTTGATTTAGAGTTTCAAACACATCTATCTATATAGCAGAAAACAGAGTGAAACCTAAAAATTCAAAGTGTTACTGGAAACGAACGCTTGAACTTAGAAGAATGAAAGTTGGGCAGCCAAGTGGGATTAGTGAACTGATCATTACCACCAAGTATCATCAAGATTTGGTGAAAAAAGGTTTGCTGAGATTTCAGCAAACTAGTAGTTTTTTGGAAGCTTGGCAACCCCTTTCAAACGAAAGTGTTTTTCACCAGTCTCTGCACGGGGTACTTTAAGAGGAAACAAACCATAGAGATAGAACTTAGAACTACTTCATTTGGTCAAGTTTCAAGGAGCTAGCACAAACCGTGTTTGATTTAGAGTTTCAAACACATCTATCTATATAGCAGAAAACAGAGTGAAACCTAAAAATTCAAACTGTTACAGGAAACGAATGCTTGAACCTAGAAGAGTGAAAGTTGGGCAGCCAAGTGAGATTAGTGAACTGATCATTACCACCAAGTATCATCAAGATTTGGTGAAAAAATGTTTGCTGAGATTTCAGCAAACCAGTAGTTTTTTGGAAGCTTGGCAACCCCTTTCAAACGAAAGTGTTTTTGCCAGTCTCTGCATGGGGTACCTCAAGAGGAAACAAACCATAGAGATAGAACTTAGAACTACTTCATTTGGTCAAATTTCAAGGAGCTAGCACAAACCGTGTTTGATTTAGAGTTTCAAACACATCTATCTATATAGCAGAAAACAGAGTGAAACCTAAAAATTCAAAGTGTTACTGGAAACGAATGCTTCAATCTAGAGAATAAAAATTGGGTAGCCAAGTGGGATTAATGAACTGATCATTACCACCAAGTATCATTAAGTTTTGGTGAAAAAATGTTTGCAGAGATTTCAGCAAACTAGTAGTTTTTTGGAAGCTTGGCCACCCCTTTCAAACGAAAGTGTTTTTCGCCAGTCTCTGAATGGGGTACTTCAAGAGGAAACAAAACATAGAGATAGAACTTAGAACTACTTCATTTTGTCAAGTTTCACGGAGCTAGCACAAACCGTGTTTGATTTAGAGTTTCAAACACATCTATCTATATAGCAGAAAACAGAGTGAAACCTAAAAATTCAAAGTGTTACTGGAAACGAACGCTTGAACCTAGAAGAGTAAAAATTGGGCAGCCAAGTGGGCTTAGTGAACTGATCATTACCACCAAGTATCATCAAGATTTGGTGAAAAAATTTTGCTGAGATTTCAGCAAACTAGTAGTTTTTGGAAGCTTGGCCACCCCTTTCAAACGAAAGTGTTTTTCGCCAGTCTCTGCATGGGGTACTTCAAGAGGAAACAAACCATAGAGATGGAACATAGAACTACTTCATTTGGTAAAGTTCAAGGAGCTAGCACAAACCGTGTTTGATTTAGAGTTTCCAACACATCTATCTATATAGGAGAAAACAGAGTGAAACCTAAAAATTCAAAGTGTTACTGGAAACGAACGCTTGAACCTAGAAGAGTGAAAGTTGGGCAGCCAAGTGACATTAGTGAACTGATCATTACCACCAAGTATCATCAAGATTTGGTGAAAAAATGTTTGCTGAGATTTCAGCAAACTAGTAGTTTTTTGGAAGCTTGGCAACCCCTTTCAAACGAAAGTGTTTTTCGCCAGTCTCTGCATGGGGTACTTCAAGAGGAAACAAACCATAGAGATAGAACTTAGAACTACTTCATTTGGTCAAGTTTCACGGAGCTAGCACAAACCGTGTTTGATTTAGAGTTTCAAACACTTCTATCTATATAGCAGAAAACAGAGAAAAACTTAAAAATTCAAAGTGTTACTGGAAATGAACGCTTGAACCTAGAAGAGTGAAAGTTGGGCAGCCAAGTGGGATTAGTGAACTGATCATTACCACCAAGTATCATCAAGATTTGGTGAAAAAAGGTTTGCTGAGATTTCAGCAAACTAGTAGTTTTTTGGAAGCTTGGCAACCCCTTTCAAATGAAAGTGTTTTTCGCCAGTCTCTGCATGGGGTACTTCAAGAGGAAACAAACCATAGAGATAGAACTTAGAACTACTTCATTTGGTCAAGTTTCGAGGAGCTAGCACAAACCGTGTTTGATTTAGAGTTTCAAACACATCTGTCTATATAGCAGAAAACAGAGTGAAACCTAAAAATTCAAAGTGTTACTGTAAACGAACGCTTGAACCTAGAAGAGTGAAAGTTGGGCAGCCAAGTGAGATTAGTGAACTCATCATTACCACCAAGTATCATCAAGTTTTGGTGAAAAATGTTTGCTGAGATTTCAGCAAACTAGTAGTTTTTTGGAAGCTTGGCAACCCCTTTCAAACGGAAGTGTTTTTCGCCAGTCTCTGCATGGGGTACTTCAAGAGGAAACAAACCATAGAGATAGAACTTAGAACTACTTCATTTGGTCAAGTTTCAAGGAGCTAGCACAAACCATGTTTGATTTAGAATTCCAAACACAGCTATCTATGTAGGAGAAAACAGAGTGAAACCTAAAAATTCAAACTGTTACTGGAAACGAATGCTTCAACCTAGAAGAATAAAAATTGGGCAGCCAAGTGGGATTAGTGAACTGATCATTACCACCAAGTATCATCAAGATTTGGTGAAAAAAGGTTTGCTGAGATTTCAGCAAACTAGTAGTTTTTTAGAAGCTTGGCAACCCCTTTCAAACGAAAGTGTTTTTCGCCAGTGTCTGCATGGGGTACTTCAAGAGGAAACAAACCATAGAGATAGAACTTAGGACTACTTCATTTTGTCAAGTTTCACAGAGCTAGCACAAACCGTGTTTGATTTAGAGTTTCAAACACATCTATCTATATAGCAGAAAACAGAGTGAAACCTAAAAATTCAAAGTGTTACTGGAAACGAACGCTTGAACCTAGAAGAGTTAAAGTTGGGCAGCCAAGTGAGATTAGTGAACTGATCATTACCACCGAGTATCATCAAGATTTGGTGAAAAAAGGTTTGCTGAAATTTCAGCAAACTAGTAGTTTTTTGGAAGCTTGGCCGCCCCTTTCAAACGAAAGTGATTTTCCGCCAGTCTCTGCATGGTGTACTTCAAGAGGAAACAAACCATAGAGACTACTTCATTTGGTAAAGTTTCAAGGAGCTAGCACAAACAGTGTTTGATTTAGAGTTTCAAACACATCTATCTATATAGCAGAAAACAGAGTGAAACCTAAAAATTCAAAGTGTTACTGGAAACGAACGCTTGAACCTAGAAGAGTAAAAATTGGGCAGCCATGTGGGCTTAGTGAACTGATCATTACCACCAAGTATCATCAAGATATGGTGAAAAAATCTTTGCTGAGATTTCAGCAAACTAGTAGTTTTTTGGAAGCTTGGCAACACCTTTAAAACGAAAGTGTTTTTCGCCAGTCTCTGCGTGGGGTACTTCAAGAGGAAACAAACCATAGAGATAGAACTTAGAACTACTTCATTTGGTCAAGTTTCAAGGAGCTAGCACAAACCGTGTTTGATTTAGAGTTTCAAACACATCTATCTATATAGCAGAAAACAGAGTGAAACCAAAAAATCAAAGTGTTACTGGAAACGAACGCTTGAACCTAGAAGAGTGAAAGTTGGGCAGCCAAGTGGGATTAGTGAACTGATCATTACCACCAAGTATCATCAAGATTTGGTGAAAAAATGTTTGCTGAGATTTCAGCAAACTAGTAGTTTTTTGGAAGCTTGGCAACCCCTTTCAAACTAAAGTGTTTTTCGCCAGTCTCTGCATGGGGTACTTCAAGAGGAAACAAACCATAGAGATAGAACTTAGAACTACTTCATTTGGTCAAGTTTCAAGGAGCTAGCACAAACCGTGTTTGATTTAGAATTCCAAACACAGCTATCTATGTATGAGAAAACAGAGTGAAACCTAAAATTTCAAACTGTTACTGGAAACGAATGCTTCAACATAGAAGAATAAATATTTGGCAGCCAAGTGGGATTAGTGAACTGATCATTACCACCAAGTATCATCAAGATTTGGTGAAAAAAGTTTTGCTGAGATTTCAGCAAACTAGTAAGTTTTTTGGAAGCTTGGCCACCCCTTTTAAACGAAAGTGTTTTTCGCCACACTCTGCATGGTGTACTTCAAGAGGAAACAAACCATAGAGATGGAACATAGAACTACTTCATTTGGTAAAGTTTCAAGGAGCTAGCACAAACCGTGTTTGATTTAGAGTTTCAAACACATCTAACTATATAGCAGAAAACAGAGTGAAACCTAAAAATTCAAAGTGTTACAGGAAACGAACGCTTGAACCTAGAATATTAAAAATTGGGCAGCCAAGTGGACTTAGTGAACTGATCATTACCACCAAGTATCATCAAGATTTGGTGAAAAAATGTTTGCTGAGATTTCAGCAAACTAGTAGTTTTTTGGAAGCTTGGCAACCCCTATCAAACGAAAGTGTTTTTCACCAGTCTCTGCATGGTGTACTTCAAGAGGAAACAACCATAGAGACTACTTCATTTGGTCAAGTTTCAAGGAGCTAGCACAAACCGTGTTTGATTTAGAGTTTCAAACACATCTGTCTATATAGCAGAAAACAGAGTGAAACCTAAAAATTCAAAGTGTTACTGGAAACGAACGCTTGAACCTAGAAGAGTGAAAGTTGGGCATCCAAGTGGGATTAGTGAACTGATCATTACCACCAAGTATCATCATGTTTTGGTGAAAAAAGGTTTGCTGAGATTTCAGCAAACTAGTAGTTTTTTGGAAGCTTGGCAACCCCTTTCAAACGAAAGTGTTTTTCGCCAGTCTCTGCATGGGGTACTTCAAGAGGAAACAAACCATAGAGATAGAACTTAGAACTACTTCATTTGGTCAAGTTTCAAGGAGCTAGCACAAACCGTGTTTGATTTAGAGTTTCAAACACATCTGTCTATATAGCAGAAAACAGAGTGAAACCTAAAAATTCAAAGTGTTACTGGAAACGAACGCTTGAACCTAGAAGAGTGAAAGTTGGGCAGCCAAGTGGGATTAGTGAACTGATCATTACCACCAAGTATCATCAAGTTTTGGTGAAAAAATGTTTGCTGAGATTTCAGCAAACTAGTAGTTTTTTGGAAGCTTGGCAACCCCTTTCAAACGAAAGTGTTTTTCGCCAGTCTCTGCATGGGGTACTTCAAGAGGAAACAAACCATAGAGATAGAACTTAGGACTACTTCATTTTGTCAAGTTTCACGGAGCTAGCACAAACCATGTTTGATTTAGAATTCCAAACACAGCTATCTATATAGGAGAAAACAGAGTGAAAAATAAAAATTCAAACTGTTACTGGAAACGAATGCTTCAACCTAGAATAATACAAATTGGGCAGCCAAGTGGGATTAGTGAACTGATCATTACCACCAAGTATCCTCAAGATTTGGTGAAAAAATGTTTGCTGAGATTTCAGCAAACTTGTAGTTTTTTGGAAGCTTGGCCACCCCTTTCAAACGAAAGTGTTTTTCGCCAGTCTCTGCATGGTGTACTTCAAGAGGAAACAAACCATAGAGATGGAACATAGAACTACTTCATTGGTCAAGGTTCAAGGAGCTAGCACAAACCGTGTTTGATTTAGAGTTTCAAACACATCTGTCTATATAGCAGAAAACAGAGTGAAACCTAAAATTCAAAGTGTTACTGGAAACGAACGCTTGAACCTAGAAGAGTGAAAGTTGGGCGGCCAAGTGGGATTAGTGAACTGATCATTACCACCAAGTATCATCAAGTTTTGGTGAAAAAAGGTTTGCTGAGATTTCAGCAAACTAGTAGTTTTTTGGAAGCTTGGCAACCCCTTTCAAACGAAAGTGTTTTTCGCCAGTCTCTGCATGGGGTACTTCAAGAGGAAAAAACCCATAGAGATAGAACTTAGAACTACTTCATTTGGTCAAGTTTCAAAGAGCTAGCACAAACCGTGTTTGATTTAGAGTTTCAAACACATCTGTCTATATAGCAGAAAACAGAGTGAAACGTAAAAATTCTAAGTGTTCCTGGAAACGAACGCTTGAACCTAGAAGAGTGAAAGTTGGGCAGCCAAGTGGGATTAGTGAACTGATCATTACCACCAAGTATCATCAAGTTTTGGTGAAAAAAGGTTTGCTGAGATTTCAGCAAACTAGTAGTTTTTTGGAAGCTTGGCAACCCCTTTCAAACGAAAGTGTTTTTCACCAGTCTCTGCATGGGGTACTTCAAGAGGAAACAAACCATAGAGATAGAACTTAGAACTACTTAATTTGGTCAAGTTTCAAGGAGCTAGCCCAAACCTTGTTTGATTTAGAGTTTCAAACACATCTGTCTATATAGCAGAAAACAGAGTGAAACCTAAAAATTCAAAGTGTTACTGGAAACGAACGCTTGAACCGAGAAGAGTGAAAGTTGGGCAGCCAAGTGGGATTAGTGAACTGATCATTACCACCAAGTATCATCAAGTTTTGGGAAAAAATGTTTGCTGAGATTTCAGCAAACTAGTAGTTTTTTGGAAGCTTGGCAACCCCTTTCAAACGAAAGTGTTCTTCGCCAGTCTCTGCATGGGGTACTTCAAGAGGAAACAAACCATAGAGATAGAACTTAGAACTACTTCATTTTTGTCAAGTTTCAGGGAGCTAGCACAAACCGTGTTTGATTTAGAGTTTCAAAGACATCTATCTATCTAACAGAAAACAGAGTGAAACCTAAAAATTCAAACTGTTACTGGAAACGAACGCTTGAACCTAGAAGAGTGAAAGTTGGGCAGAAAAGTGGGATTAGTGAACTGATCATTACCACCAAGTATCATCAAGATTTGGTGAAAAAATGTTTGCTGAGATTTCAGCAAACTAGTAGTTTTTTGGAAGCTTGGCAACCCCTTTCAAACGAAAGTGTTTTTCGCCAGTCTCTGCATGGGGTACTTCAAGAGGAAACAAACCATAGAGATAGAACTTAGAACTACTTCATTTGGTCAAGTTTCAAGGAGCTAGCACAAACCGTGTTTGATTTAGAATTCCAAACACATCTGTCTATATAGCAGAAAACAGAGTGAAACCTAAAAATTCAAAGTGTTACAGGAAACGAACGCTTGAACCTAGAATAGTAAATATTGGGCAGCCAAGTGGACTTAGTGAACTGATCATTACCACCAAGTATCATCAAGATTTGGTGAAAAAATGTTTGCTGAGATTTCAGCAAACTAGTAGTTTTTTGGAAGCTTGGCAACCCCTTTCAAACGAAAGTGTTTTTCGCCAGTATCTGCATGGGGTACTTCAAGAGGAAACAAACCATAGAGATAGAACTTAGAACTACTTCATTTGGTCAAGTTTCAAGGAGCTAGCACAAACCGTGTTTGATTTAGAATTCCAAACACATCTGTCTATATAGCAGAAAACAGAGTGAAACCTAAAAATTCAAAGTGTTACAGGAAACGAACGCTTGAACCTAGAATAGTAAAAATTGGGCAGCCAAGTGGACTTAGTGAACTGATCATTACCACCAAGTATCATCAAGATTTGGTGAAAAAATGTTTGCTGAGATTTCAGCAAACTAGTAGTTTTTTGGAAGCTTGGCAACCCCTTTCAAACGAAAGTGTTTTTCGCCAGTCTCTGCATGGGGTACTTCAAGAGGAAACAAACCATAGAGATAGAACTTAGAACTACTTCATTTGGTCAAGTTTCAAGGAGCTAGCACAAACCGTGTTTGATTTAGAGTTTCAAACACATCTGTCTATATAGCAGAAAACAGAGTGAAACCTAAAAATTCAAAGTGTTACTGGAAACGAACGCTTGAACCTAGAAGAGTGAAAGTTGGGCAGCCAAGTGGGATTAGTGAACTGATCATTACCACCAAGTATCATCATGTTTTGGTGAAAAAAGGTTTGCTGAGATTTCAGCAAACTAGTAGTTTTTTGGAAGCTTGGCAACCCCTTTCAAACGAAAGTGTTTTTGGCCAGTCTCTGCATGGGGTACTTCAAGAGGAAACAAACCATAGAGATAGAACTTAGAACTACTTCATTTGGTCAAGTTTCAAGGAGCTAGCACAAACCGGGTTTGATTTAGAGTTTCAAACACATCTGTCTATATAGCAGAAAACAGAGTGAAAACTAAAAATTCAAAGTGTTACTGGAAACGAACGCTTGAACCTAGAAGAGTGAAAGTTGGGCAGCCAAGTGGGATTAGTGAACTGATCATTACCACCAAGTATCATCAAGTTTTGGTGAAAAAATGTTTGCTGAGATTTCAGCAAACTAGTAGATTTTTGGAAGCTTGGCAACCCCTTTCAAACGAAAGTGTTTTTCGCCAGTCTCTGCATGGGGTACTTCAAGAGGAAACAAACCATAGAGATAGAACTTAGGACTACTTCATTTTGTCAAGTTTCACGGAGCTAGCACAAACCGTGTTTGATTTAGAGTTTCAAACACATCTATCTATATAGCAGAAAACAGAGTGAAACCTAAAAATTCAAACTGTTACTGGAAACGAACGCTTGAACCTAGAAGAGTGAAAGTTGGGCAGCCAAGTGAGTTTAGTGAACTGATCATTACCACCAAGTATCATCAAGATTTGGTGAAAAAAGGTTTGCTGAGATTTCAGCAAACTAGTAGTTTTTTGGAAGCTTGGCCACCCCTTTCAAACGAAAGTGTTTTTCGTCAGTCTCTGCATGGGGTACTTCAAGAGGAAACAAACCAAAGAGATAGAACTTAGAACTACTTCATTTGGTCAAGTTTCAAGGAGCTAGCACAAACCATGTTTGATTTAGAATTCCAAACACAGCTATCTATATAGGAGAAAACAGAGTGAAAAATAAAAATTCAAACTGTTACTGGAAACGAATGCTTCAACCTAGAATAATAAAAATTGGGCAGCCAAGTGGGATTAGTGAACTGATCATTACCACCAAGTATCATCAAGATTTGGTGAAAAAATGTTTGCTGAGATTTCAGCAAACTTGTAGTTTTTTGGAAGCTTGGCCACCCCTTTCAAACGAAAGTGTTTTTCGCCAGTCTCTGCATGGGGTACTTCAAGAGGAAACAAACCATAGAGATAGAACTTAGAACTACTTCATTTGGTCAAGTTTCACGGAGCTAGCACAAACCGTGTTTGATTTAGAGTTTCAAACACTTCTATCTATATAGCAGAAAACAGAGTGAAACCTAAAAATTCAAAGTGTTACTGGAAACGAACGCTTGAACCTAGAAGAGTGAAAGTTGGGCAGCCAAGTGGGATTAGTGAACTGATCATTACCACCAAGTATCATCAAGATTTGGTGAAAAAAGTTTTGCTGAGATTTCAGCAAACTAGTAGTTTTTTGGAAGCTTGGCAACCCCTTTCAAACGAAAGTGTTTTTCGCCAGTCTCTGCATGGGGTACTTCAAGAGGAAACAAACCATAGAGATAGAACTTAGAACTACTTCATTTGGTCAAGTTTCACGGAGCTAGCACAAACCGTGTTTGATTTAGAGTTTCAAACACTTCTATCTATAATGCAGAAAACAGAGTGAAACCTAAAAATTCAAAGTGTTACTGGAAACGAACGCTTGAACCTAGAAGAGTGAAAGTTGGGCAGCCAAGTGGGATTAGTGAACTGATCATTACCACCAAGTATCATCAATATTTGGTGAAAAAATGTTTGCTGAGATTTCAGCAAACTAGTAGTTTTTTGGAAGCTTGGCCACCCCTTTCAAACGAAAGTGTTTTTCGCCAGTCTCTGCATGGGGTACTTCAAGAGGAAACAAACCATAGAGATAGAACTTAGAACTACTTCATTTGGTCAAGTTTCACGGAGCTAGCACAAACCGTGTTTGATTTAGAGTTTCAAACACTTCTATCTATATAGCAGAAAACAGAGTGAAACCTAAAAATTCAAAGTGTTACTGGAAACGAACGCTTGAACCTAGAAGAGTGAAAGTTGGGCAGCCAAGTGGGATTAGTGAACTGATCATTACCACCAAGTATCATCAAGATTTGGTGAAAAAAGGTTTGCTGAGATTTCAGCAAACTAGTAGTTTTTTGGAAGCTTGGCAACCCCTTTCAAACGAAAGTGTTTTTCGCCAGTCTCTGCATGGGGTACTTCAAGAGGAAACAAACCATAGAGATAGAACTTAGAACTACTTCATTTGGTCAAGTTTCACGGTGCTAGCACAAACCGTGTTTGATTTAGAGTTTCAAACACTTCTATCTATAATGCAGAAAACAGAGTGAAACCTAAAAATTCAATGTGTTACTGGAAACGAACGCTTGAACCTAGAAGAGTGAAAGTTGGGCAGCCAAGTGGGATTAGTGAACTGATCATTACCACCAAGTATCATCAAGATTTGGTGAAAAAATGTTTGCTGAGATTTCAGCAAACTAGTAGTTTTTTGGAAGCTTGGCAACCCCTTTCAAACGAAAGTGTTTTTCGCCAGTCTCTGCATGGGGTACTTCAATAGGAAACAAAACATAGAGATAGAACTTAGAACTACTTCATTTGGTCAAGTATCAAGGAGCTAGCACAAACCGTGTTTGATTTAGAATTCCAAACACAGCTATCTATGTATGAGAAAACAGAGTGAAACCTAAAAATTCAAAGTGTTACTGGAAACGAACGCTTGAACCTAGAAGAGTGAAAATTGGGCAGCCAAGTGGGATTAGTGAACTGATCATTACCACCAAGTATCATCAAGATTTGGTGAAAAAAGGTTTGCTGAGATTTCAGCAAACTAGTAGTTTTTTGGAAGCTTGGCAACCCCTTTCAAACGAAAGTGTTTTTCGCCAGTCTCTGCATGGGGTACTTCAAGAGGAAACAAACCATAGAGATAGAACTTAGAACTACTTCATTTGGTCAAGTTTCACGGAGCTAGCACAAACTGTGTTTGATTTAGAGTTTCAAACACTTCTATCTATAATGCAGAAAACAGAGTGAAACCTAAAAATTCAAAGTGTTACTGGAAACGAACGCTTGAACCTAGAAGAGTGAAAGTTGGGCAGCCAAGTGGGATTAGTGAACTGATCATTACCACCAAGTATCATCAAGATTTGGTGAAAAAATGTTTGCTGAGATTTCAGCAAACTAGTAGTTTTTTGGAAGCTTGGCCACCCCTTTCAAACGAAAGTGTTTTTCGCCAGTCTCTGCATGGGGTACTTCAAGAGGAAACAAACCATAGAGATAGAACTTAGAACTACTTCATTTGGTCAAGTTTCACGGAGCTAGCACAAACCGTGTTTGATTTAGAGTTTCAAACACTTCTATCTATATAGCAGAAAACAGAGTGAAACCTAAAAATTCAAAGTGTTACTGGAAACGAACGCTTGAACCTAGAAGAGTGAAAGTTGGGCAGCCAAGTGGGATTAGTGAACTGATCATTACCACCAAGTATCATCAAGATTTGGTGAAAAAAGGTTTGCTGAGATTTCAGCAAACTAGTAGTTTTTTGGAAGCTTGGCAACCCCTTTCAAACGAAAGTGTTTTTCGCCAGTCTCTGCATGGGGTACTTCAAGAGGAAACAAACCATAGAGATAGAACTTAGAACTACTTCATTTGGTCAAGTTTCACGGAGCTAGCACAAACCGTGTTTGATTTAGAGTTTCAAACACTTCTATCTATAATGCAGAAAACAGAGTGAAACCTAAAAATTCAAAGTGTTACTGGAAACGAACGCTTGAACCTAGAAGAGTGAAAGTTGGGCAGCCAAGTGGGATTAGTGAACTGATCATTACCACCAAGTATCATCAAGATTTGGTGAAAAAATGTTTGCTGAGATTTCAGCAAACTAGTAGTTTTTTGGAAGCTTGGCAACCCCTTTCAAACGAAAGTGTTTTTCGCCAGTCTCTGCATGGGGTACTTCAATAGGAAACAAAACATAGAGATAGAACATAGAACTACTTCATTTGGTCAAGTATCAAGGAGCTAGCACAAACCGTGTTTGATTTAGAATTCCAAACACAGCTATCTATGTATGAGAAAACAGAGTGAAACCTAAAAATTCAAAGTGTTACTGGAAACGAACGCTTGAACCTAGAAGAGTGAAAGTTGGGCAGGAAAGTGGGATTAGTGAACTGATCATTACCACCAAGTATCATCAAGTTTTGGTGAAAAAAGGTTTGCTGAGATTTCAGGAAACTAGTAGTTTTTTGGAAGCTTGGCAACCTCTTTCAAACGAAAGTGTTTTTCGCCAGTCTCTGCATGGGGTACTTCAAGAGGAAACAAACCATAGAGATAGAACTTAGAACTACTTCATTTGGTCAAGTTTCGAGGAGCTAGCACAAACCGTGTTTGATTTAGAGTTTCAAACACATCTGTCTATATAGCAGAAAACAGAGTGAAACCTAAAAATTCAAAGTGTTACTGTAAACGAACGCTTGAACCTAGAAGAGTGAAAGTTGGGCAGCCAAGTGAGATTAGTGAACTCATCATTACCACCAAGTATCATCAAGTTTTGGTGAAAAAATGTTTGCTGAGATTTCAAAAACTAGTAGTTTTTTGGAAGCTTGGCAACCCCTTTCAAACGGAAGTGTTTTTCGCCAGTCTCTGCATGGGGTACATCAAGAGGAAACAAACCATAGGGATAGAACTTAGAAGTACTTCATTTGGTCAAGTTTCAAGGAGCTAGCACAAACCATGTTTGATTTAGAATTCCAAACACAGCTATCTATGTAGGAGAAAACAGAGTGAAACCTAAAAATTCAAACTGTTACTGGAAACGAATGCTTCAACCTAGAAGAATAAAAATTGGGCAGCCAAGTGGGATTAGTGAACTGATCATTACCACCAAGTATCATCAAGATTTGGTGAAAAAAGGTTTGCTGAGATTTCAGCAAACTAGTAGGTTTTTAGAAGCTTGGCAACCCCTTTCAAACGAAAGTGTTTTTCGCCAGTCTCTGCATGGGGTACTTCAAGAGGAAACAAACCATAGAGATAGAACTTAGAACTACTTCATTTTGTCAATTTTCACGGAGCTAGCACAATTCGTGTTTGATTTAGAGTTTCAAACACATCTATCTATATAGCAGAAAACAGAGTGAAACCTAAAAATTCAAAGTGTTACTGGAAACGAACGCTTGAACCTAGAAGAGTGAAAGTTGGGCAGCCAAGTGAGATTAGTGAACTGATCATTACCACCAAGTATCATCAAGATTTGGTGAAAAAAGGTTTGCTGAAATTTCAGCAAACTAGTAGTTTTTTGGAAGCTTGGCCACCCCTTTCAAACGAAAGTGTTTTTCGCCAGTCTCTGCATGGTGTACTTCAAGAGGAAACAAACCATAGAGACTACTTCATTTGGTAAAGTTTCAAGGAGCTAGCACAAACAGTGTTTGATTTAGAGTTTCAAACACATCTATCTATATAGCAGAAAACAGAGTGAAACCTAAAAATTCAAAGTGTTACTGGAAACGAACGCTTGAACCTAGAAGAGTAAAAATTGGGCAGCCAAGTGGGCTTAGTGAACTGATCATTACCACCAAGTATCATCAAGATTTGGTGAAAAAATGTTTTCTGAGATTTCAGCAAACTAGGAGTTTTTTGGAAGCTTGGCAACACCTTTCAAACGAAAGTGTTTTTCGCCAGTCTCTGCATGGGGTACTTCAAGAGGAAACAAACCATAGAGATAGAACATAGAACTACTTCATTTGGTCATGTTTCAAGGAGCTAGCACAAACCGTGTTTGATTTAGAGTTTCAAACACATCTATCTATATAGCAGAAAACAGAGTGAAACCTAAAAATTCAAAGTGTTACTGGAAACGAACGCTTGAACCAAGAAGAGTGAAAGTTGGGCAGCCAAGTGGGATTAGTGAACTGATCATTACCACCAAGTATCATGAAGATTATGTGAAAAAATGTTTGCTGAGATTTCAGCAAACTAGTAGTTTTTTTGGAAGCTTGGCAACCCCTTTCAAACTAAAGTGTTTTTCGCCAGTCTCTGCATGGGGTACTTCAAGAGGAAACAAACCATAGAGATAGAACTTAGAACTACTTCATTTGGTCAAGTTTCAAGGAGCTAGCACAAACCGTGTTTGATTTAGAATTCCAAACACAGCTATCTATGTATGAGAAAACAGAGTGAAACCTAAAAATTCAAACTGTTACTGGAAACGAATGCTTCAACCTAGAAGAATAAATATTGGGCAGCCAAGTGGGATTAGTGAACTGATCATTACCACCAAGTATAATCAAGATTTGGTGAAAAAAGTTTTGCTGAGATTTCAGCAAACTAGTAGTTTTTTGGAAGCTTGGCCACCCCTTTTAAACGAAAGTGTTTTTCGCCACTCTCTGCATGGTGTACTTCAAGAGGAAACAAACCATAGAGATGGAACATAGAACTACTTCATTTGGTAAAGTTTCAAGGAGCTAGCACAAACCGTGTTTGATTTAGAGTTTCAAACACATCTATCTATATAGCAGAAAACAGAGTGAAACCTAAAAATTCAAAGTGTTACAGGAAACGAACGCTTGAACCTAGAAGAGTAAAAATTTGGCAGCCAAGTGGGCTTAGTGAACTGATCATTACCACCAAGTATCATCAAGATTTGGTGAAAAAATGTTTGCTGAGATTTCAGCAAACGAGTAGTTTTTTGGAAGCTTGGCAACCCCTTTCAAACGAAAGTGTTCTTCGCCAGTCTCTGCATGGGGTACTTCAAGAGGAAACAAACCATAGAGATAGAACTTAGAACTACTTCATTTTGTCAAGTTTCACGGAGCTAGCACAAACCGTGTTTGATTTAGAGTTTCAAACACATCTATCTATATAGCAGAAAACAGAGTGAAACCTAAAAATTCAAACTGTTACTGGAAACGAACGCTTGAACCTAGAAGAGTGAAAATTGGGCAGCCAAGTGGGCTTAGTGAACTGATCATTACCACCAAGTATCATCAAGATTTGGTGAAAAAATGTTTGCTGAGATTTCAGCAAACTAGTAGTTTTTTGGAATCTTGGCAACCCCTTTCAAACAAAAGTGTTTTTCGCCAGTCACTGCATGGGGTACTTCAAGAGGAAACAAACCATAGAGATAGAACATAGGACTACTTCATTTGGTCTAGTTTCAAGGAGCTAGCACAAACCGTGTTTGATTTAGAGTTTCAAACACATCTATCTATATAGCAGAAAACAGAGTGAAACCTAAAAATTCAAAGTGTTACTGGAAACGAACGCTTGAACCTAGAAGAGTGAAAGTTGGGCAGCCAAGTGGGCTTAGTGAACTGATCATTACCACCAAGTATCATCAAGATTTGGTGAAAAAATGTTTGCTGAGATTTCAGCAAACTAGTAGTTTTTTGTAAGCTTGGCAACCCCTTTCAAACGAAAGTGTTTTTCGCAAGTCTCTGCATGGGGTGCTTCAAGAGGAAACAAACCATAGAGATAGAACTTAGAACTATTTCATTTGGTCAAGTTTCAAGGAGCTAGCACAAACCGTGTTTGATTTAGAATTCCAAACACAGCTATCTATGTAAAAGAAAACAGAGTGAAAAATAAAAATTCAAACTGTTACTGGAAACGAAAGCTTCAACCTAGAAGAATAAAATTTGGGCAGCCAAGTGGGATTAGTGAACTGATCATTACCACCAAGTATCATCAAGATTTGGTGAAAAAATGTTTGCTGAGATTTCAGCAAACTAGTAGTTTTTTGGAAGCTTGGCAACCCCTTTCAAACGGAAGTGTTTTTCGCCAGTCTCTGCATGGGGTACTTCAAGAGGAAACAAATCATAGAGAAAGAACTTGGAACTACTTCATTTGGTCAAGTTTCAAGGAGCTAGCACAAACCGTGTTTGATTTAGAGTTTCAAACACATCTATCTATATAGCAGAAAACAGAGTGAAACCTAAAATTTCAAACTGTTACTGGAAACGAACGCTTGAACCTAGAAGAGTGAAAGTTGGGCAGCCAAGTGGGCTTAGTGAACTGATCATTACCACCAAGTATCATCAAGATTTGGTGAAAAAATATTTGCTGAGATTTCAGCAAACTAGTAGTTTTTTGGAAGCTTGGGAACAACTTTCAAACGAAAGTGTTTTTCGCCAGTCTCTGCATGGGGTACTTCAAGAGGAAACAAACCATAGAGATAGAACTTAGAACTACTTCATTTTGTCAAGTTTCAATGAGCTAGCACAAACCGTGTTTGATTTAGAGTTTCAAACACATCTATCTATATAACAGAAAACAGAGTGAAACCTAAAAATTCAAACTGTTACTGGAAACGAACGCTTGAACCTAGAAGAGTAAAAATTGGGCAGCCAAGTGGGCTTAGTGAACTGATCATTACCACCAAGTATCATCAAGATTTGGTGAAAAAATGTTTGCTGAGATTTCAGCAAACGAGAAGTTTTTTGGAAGCTTGGCAACCCCTTTCAAACGAAAGTGTTCTTCGCCAGTCTCTGCATGGGGTACTTCAAGAGGAAACAAACCATAGAGATAGATCTTAGAACTACTTCATTTTGTCAAGTTTCACGGAGCTAGCACAAACCGTGTTTGATTTAGAGTTTCAAAGACATCTATCTATATAGCAGAAAACAGAGTGAAACCTAAAATTTCAAAGTGTTACTGGAAACGAACGCTTGAACCTAGAAGAGTGAAAATTGGGCAGCCAAGTGGGCTTAGTGAACTGATCATTACCACCAAGTATCATCAAGATTTGGTGAAAAAATGTTTGCTGAGATTTCAGCAAACTAGTAGTTTTTTGGAAGCTTGGCAACCCCTTTCAAACGAAAGTGTTCTTCGCCAGTCTCTGCATGGGGTACTTCAAGAGGAAACAAACCATAGAGATAGAACTTAGAACTACTTCATTTTGTCAAGTTTCACGGAGCTAGCACAAACCGTGTTTGATTTAGAGTTTCAAACACATCTATCTATATAGCAGAAAACAGAGTGAAACCTAAAAATTCAAAGTGTTACTGGAAACGAACGCTTGAACCTAGAAGAGTGAAAATTGGGCAGCCAAGTGGGCTTAGTGAACTGATCATTACCACCAAGTATCATCAAAGATTTGGTGAAAAAATGTTTGCTGAGATTTCAGCAAACGAGTAGTTTTTTGGAAGCTTGGCAACCCCTTTCAAACGAAAGTGTTCTTCGCCAATCTCTGCATGGGGTACTTCAAGAGGAAACAAACCATAGAGATAGAACGTAGAACTACTTCATTTTGTCAAGTTTCACGGAGCTAGCACAAACCGTGTTTGATTTAGAGTTTCAAACACATCTATCTATATAGCAGAAAACAGAGTGAAACCTAAAAATTCAAACTGTTACTGGAAACGAACGCTTGAACCTAGAAGAGTGAAAATTGGGCATCCAAGTGGGCTTAGTGAACTGATCATTACCACCAAGTATCATCAAGATTTGGTGAAAAAATGTTTGCTGAGATTTCAGCAAACGAGTAGTTTTTTGGAAGCTTGGCAACCCCTTTCAAACGAAAGTGTTCTTCGCCAGTCTCTACATGGGGTACTTCAAGAGGAAACAAACCATAGAGATAGAACTTAGAACTACTTCATTTGGTCAAGTTTCAAGGAGCTAGCACAAACCGTGTTTGATTTAGAATTCCAACATAGCTATCTATGTAGGAGAAAACAGAGTGAAACCTAAAAATGCAAACAGTCACTGGAAACGAAAGCTTCAACCTAGAAGAAAAAAATTGGGGCAGCCAAGTGGGATTAGTGAACTGATCATTACCACCAACTATCATCAAGATTTGGTGAAAAAATGTTTGCTGAGATTTCAGCAAACGAGTAGTTTTTTGGAAGCTTGGCAACCCCTTTCAAACGAAAGTGTTTTTCGCCAGTCTCTGCATGGGGTACTTCAAGAGTAAAAAAACCATAGAGATAGAACTAACAACTACTTCATTTTGTCAAGTTTCAAGGAGCTAGCACAAACCGTGTCTGATTTTAGAGTTTCAAAGACATCTATCTATATAGCAGAAAACAGAGTGAAACCTAAAATTTCAAAGTGTTACTGGAAACGAACGCTTGAACCTAGAAGAGTAAAAATTGGGCAGCCAAGTGGGCTTAGTGAACTGATCATTACCACCAAGTATCATCAAGTTTTGGTGAAAAAATATTTGCTGAGATTTCAGCAAACTAGTAGTTTTTTGGAAGCTTGGCAACCCCTTTAAAACGAAAGTGTTTTTCGCCAGTCTCTGCATGGGGTACTTCAAGAGGAAACAAACCATATAGATAGAACTTAGAACTACTTCATTTGCTCAAGTTTCAAGGAGCTAGCACAAACCGTGTTTGATTTAGAGTTTCAAACACATCTATCTATATAGCAGAAAACAGAGTGAAACCTAAAAATTCAAAGTGTTACTGGAAACGAACGCTTGAACCTAGAAGAGTGAAAATTGGGCAGCCAAGTGGGCTTAGTGAACTGATCATTACCACCAAGTATCATCAAGATTTGGTGAAAAAATGTTTGCTGAGATTTCAGCAAACTAGTAGTTTTTTGGAAGCTTGGCAACCCCTTTCAAACGAAAGTGTTTTTCGCCAGTCTCTGCATGGGGTACTTCAAGAGGAAACAAACCATAGAGATAGAACTTAGA
Source organism: Callospermophilus lateralis (assembly GCF_048772815.1). Lineage (NCBI taxonomy): Eukaryota > Metazoa > Chordata > Mammalia > Rodentia > Sciuridae > Callospermophilus > Callospermophilus lateralis. The sequence goes on from NW_027514250.1 coordinate 52,447, forward strand.
ACTACTTCATTTTGTCAAGTTTCACGGAGCTAGCACAAACCGTGTTTGATTTAGAGTTTCAAACACATCTATCTATATAGCAGAAAACAGAGTGAAACCTAAAAATTCAAACTGTTACTGGAAATGAACGCTTGAACCTAGAAGAGTGAAAGTTGGGCAGCCAAGTGGGATTAGTGAACTGATCATTACCACCAAGTATCATCAAGATTTGGTGAAAAAATGTTTGCTGAGATTTCAGCAAACGAGTAGTTTTTTGGAAGCTTGGCAACCCCTTTGAAACGAAAGTGTTCTTCGCCAGTCTCTGCATGGGTTACTTCAAGAGGAAACAAACCATAGAGATAGAACTTAGAACTACTTCATTTTGTCAAGTTTCACGGAGCTAGCACAAACCGTGTTTGATTTAGAGTTTCAAACACATCTATCTATATAGCATAAAACAGAGTGAAACCTAAAATTTCAAAGTGTTACTGGAAACGAACGCTTGAACCTAGAAGAGTGAAAATTGGGCAGCCAAGTGGGCTTAGTGAACTGATCATTACCACCAAGTATCATCAAGATTTGGTGAAAAAATGTTTGCTGAGATTTCAGCAAACGAGTAGTTTTTTGGAAGCTTGGCAACCCCTTTCAAACGAAAGTGTTTTTCGCCAGTCTCTGCATGGGGTACTTTAAGAGGAAAAAAACCATAGAGATAGAACTAACAACTACTTCATTTTGTCAAGTTTCAAGGAGCTAGCACAAACCGTGTTTGATTTAGAGTTTCAAAGACATCTATCTATATAGCAGAAAACAGAGTGAAACCTAAAATTTCAAAGTGTTACTGGAAACGAACGCTTGAACATAGAAGAGTAAAAATTGGGCTGCCAAGTGGGCTTAGTGAACTGATCATTACCACCAAGTATCATCAAGTTTTGGTGAAAAAATGTTTGCTGAGATTTCCGCAAACTAGTAGTTTTTTGGTAGCTTGGCAACCCCTTTAAAACGAAAGTGTTTTTCGCCTGTCTCTGCATGGGGTACTTCAAGAGGAAACAAACCATAGAGATAGAACTTAGAACTACTTCATTTGCTCAAATTTCAAGGAGCTAGCACAAACCATGTTTGATTTAGAGTTTCAAACACATCTATCTATATAGCAGAAAACAGAGTGAAACCTAAAAATTCAAACTGTTACTGGAAACGAACGCTTGAACCTAGAAGAGTGAAAGTTGGGCAGCCAAGTGGGATTAGTGAACTGATCATTACCAACAAGTATCATCAAGATTTGGTGAAAAAATGTTTGCTGAGATTTCAGCAAACTAGTAGTTTTTTGGAAGCTTGGCAACCCCTTTCAAACGAAAGTGTTTTTCGCCAGTCTCTGCATGGGGTACTTCAAGAGGAAACAAACCATAGAGATAGAACTTAGAACTAATTCATTTTTTCAAGTTTCAAGGAGCTAGCACAAACCGTGTTTGAGTAAGAATTTCAAACACATCTATCTATATAACAGAAAACAGAGTGAAACCTAAAAATTCAAAGTGTTACTGGAAACGAACGCTTGAACCTAGAAGAGTGAAAATTGGGCAGCCAAGTGGGCTTAGTGAACTGATCATTACCACCAAGTATCATCAAGATTTGGTGAAAAAATGTTTGCTGAGATTTCAGCAAACTAGTAGTTTTTTGGAAGCTTGGCAACAACTTTCAAACGAAAGTGTTTTTCGCCAGTCTCTGCATGGGGTAATTCAAGAGGAAACAAACCATAGAGATAGAACTTAGAACTACTTCATTTTGTCAAGTTTCAAGGAGCTAGCACAAACCGTGTTTGATTTAGAGTTTCAAACACATCTATCTATATAACAGAAAACAGAGTGAAACCTAAAAATTCAAACTGTTACTGGAAACGAACGCTTGAACCTAGAAGAGTAAAAATTGGGCAGCCAAGTGGGCTTAGTGAACTGATCATTACCACCAAGTATCATCAAGATTTGGTGAAAAAATGTTTGCTGAGATTTCAGCAAACGAGTAGTTTTTTGGAAGCTTGGCAACCCCTTTCAAACGAAAGTGTTCTTCGCCAGTCTCTGCATGGGGTACTTCAAGAGGAAACAAACCATAGAGATAGAACTTAGAACTACTTCATTTGGTCAAGTTTCAAAGAGGTAGCACAAACCGTGTTTGATTTAGAATTCCAAACACAGCTATCTATGTAGGAGAAAACAGAGTGAAACCTAAAAATTCAAACAGTCACTGGAAACGAAAGCTTCAACCTAGAAGAAAAAAATTGGGGCAGCCAAGTGGGATTAGTGAACTGATCATTACCACCAAGTATCATCAAGATTTGGTGAAAAAATGTTTGCTGAGATTTCAGCAAACTAGTAGTTTTTGGAAGCTTGGCAACCCCTTTCAAACGAAAGTGTTTTTCGCCAGTCTCTGCATGGGTTACTTCAAGAGGAAAAAAACCATAGAGATAGAACTAACAACTACTTCATTTTTTCAAGTTTCAAGGAGCTAGCAAAAACCGTGTTTGATTTAGAGTTTCAAAGACATCTATCTATATAGCAGAAAACAGAGTGAAACCTAAAATTTCAAAGTGTTACTGGAAACGAACGCTTGAACCTAGAAGAGTGAAAATTGGGCAGCCAAGTGGGCTTAGTGAACTGATCATTACCACCAAGTATCATCAAGATTTGGTGAAAAAATGTTTGCTGAGATTTCAGCAAACTAGTAGTTTTTTGGAAGCTTGGCAACCCCTTTCAAACGAAAGTGTTCTTCGCCAGTCTCTGCATGGGGTACTTCAAGAGGAAACAAACCATAGAGATAGAACTTAGAACTACTTCATTTTGTCAAGTTTCACGGAGCTAGCACAAACCGTGTTTGATTTAGAGTTTCAAAGACATCTATCTATATAGCAGAAAACAGAGTGAAACCTAAAAATTCAAAGTGTTACTGGAAACGAACGCTTGAACCTAGAAGAGTGAAAATTGGGCAGCCAAGTGGGCTTTGTGAACTGATCATTACCACCAAGTATCATCAAGATTTGGTGAAAAAATGTTTGCTGAGATTTCAGCAAACGAGTAGTTTTTTGGAAGCTTGGCAACCCCTTTCAAACGAAAGTGTTCTTCGCCAATCTCTGCATGGGGTACTTCAAGAGGAAACAAACCATAGAGATAGAACTTAGAACTACTTCATTTTGTCAAGTTTCACGGAGCTAGCACAAACCGTGTTTGATTTAGAGTTTCAAACACATCTATCTATATAGCAGAAAACAGAGTGAAACCTAAAAATTCAAACTGTTACTGGAAACGAACGCTTGAACCTAGAAGAGTGAAAATTGGGCATCCAAGTGGGCTTAGTGAACTGATCATTACCACCAAGTATCATCAAGATTTGGTGAAAAAATGTTTGCTGAGATTTCAGCAAACGAGTAGTTTTTTGGAAGCTTGGCAACCCCTTTCAAACGAAAGTGTTCTTCGCCAGTCTCTACATGGGGTACTTCAAGAGGAAACAAACCATAGAGATAGAACTTAGAACTACTTCATTTGGTCAAGTTTCAAGGAGCTAGCACAAACCGTGTTTGATTTAGAATTCCAAACATAGCTATCTATGTAGGAGAAAACAGTGTGAAACCTAAAAATGCAAACAGTCACTGTAAACGAAAGCTTCAACCTAGAAGAAAAAAATTGGGGCAGCCAAGTGGGATTAGTGAACTGATCATTACCACCAACTATCATCAAGATTTGGTGAAAAAATGTTTGCTGAGATTTCAGCAAACGAGTAGTTTTTTGGAAGCTTGGCAACCCCTTTCAAACGAAAGTGTTTTTCGCCAGTCTCTGCATGGGGTACTTCAAGAGTAAAAAAACCATAGAGATAGAACTAACAACTACTTCATTTTGTCAAGTTTCAAGGAGCTAGCACAAACCGTGTTTGATTTAGAGTTTCAAAGACATCTATCTATATAGCAGAAAACAGAGTGAAACCTAAAATTTCAAAGTGTTACTGGAAACGAACGCTTGAACCTAGAAGAGTAAAAATTGGGCAGCCAAGTGGGCTTAGTGAACTGATCATTACCACCAAGTATCATCAAGTTTTGGTGAAAAAATGTTTGCTGAGATTTCAGCAAACTAGTAGTTTTTTGGAAGCTTGGCAACCCCTTTAAAACGAAAGTGTTTTTCGCCAGTCTCTGCATGGGGTACTTCAAGAGGAAACAAACCATATAGATAGAACTTAGAACTACTTCATTTGCTCAAGTTTCAAGGAGCTAGCACAAACCGTGTTTGATTTAGAGTTTCAAACACATCTATCTATATAGCAGAAAACAGAGTGAAACCTAAAAATTCAAAGTGTTACTGGAAACGAACGCTTGAACCTAGAAGAGTGAAAATTGGGCAGCCAAGTGGGCTTAGTGAACTGATCATTACCACCAAGTATCATCAAGATTTGGTGAAAAAATGTTTGCTGAGATTTCAGCAAACTAGTAGTTTTTTGGAAGCTTGGCAACCCCTTTCAAACGAAAGTGTTTTTCGCCAGTCTCTGCATGGGGTACTTCAAGAGGAAACAAACCATAGAGATAGAACTTAGAACTACTTCATTTTGTCAAGTTTCACGGAGCTAGCACAAACCGTGTTTGATTTAGAGTTTCAAACACATCTATCTATATAGCAGAAAACAGAGTGAAACCTAAAAATTCAAACTGTTACTGGAAACGAACGCTTGAACCTAGAAGAGTGAAAGTTGGGCAGCCAAGTGGGATTAGTGAACTGATCATTACCACCAAGTATCATCAAGATTTGGTGAAAAAATGTTTGCTGAGATTTCAGCAAACGAGTAGTTTTTTGGAAGCTTGGCAACCCCTTTGAAACGAAAGTGTTCTTCGCCAGTCTCTGCATGGGGTACTTCAAGAGGAAACAAACCATAGAGATAGAACTTAGAACTACTTCATTTTGTCAAGTTTCACGGAGCTAGCACAAACCGTGTTTGATTTAGAGTTTCAAACACATCTATCTATATAGCATAAAACAGAGTGAAACCTAAAATTTCAAAGTGTTACTGGAAACGAACGCTTGAACCTAGAAGAGTGAAAATTGGGCAGCCAAGTGGGCTTAGTGAACTGATCATTACCACCAAGTATCATCAAGATTTGGTGAAAAAATGTTTGCTGAGATTTCAGCAAACGAGTAGTTTTTTGGAAGCTTGGCAACCCCTTTCAAACGAAAGTGTTTTTCGCCAGTCTCTGCATGGGGTACTTTAAGAGGAAAAAAACCATAGAGATAGAACTAACAACTACTTCATTTTGTCAAGTTTCAAGGAGCTAGCACAAACCATGTTTGATTTAGAGTTTCAAACACATCTATCTATATAGCAGAAAACAGAGTGAAACCTAAAAATTCAAACTGTTACTGGAAACGAACGCTTGAACCTAGAAGAGTGAAAGTTGGGCAGCCAAGTGGGATTAGTGAACTGATCATTACCAACAAGTATCATCAAGATTTGGTGAAAAAATGTTTGCTGAGATTTCAGCAAACGAGTAGTTTTTTGGAAGCTTGGCAACCCCTTTCAAACGAAAGTGTTTTTCGCCAGTCTCTGCATGGGGTACTTTAAGAGGAAAAAAACCATAGAGATAGAACTAACAACTACTTCATTTTGTCAAGTTTCAAGGAGCTAGCACAAACCGTGTTTGATTTAGAGTTTCAAAGACATCTATCTATATAGCAGAAAACAGAGTGAAACCTAAAATTTCAAAGTGTTACTGGAAACGAACGCTTGAACATAGAAGAGTAAAAATTGGGCTGCCAAGTGGGCTTAGTGAACTGATCATTACCACCAAGTATCATCAAGTTTTGGTGAAAAAATGTTTGCTGAGATTTCCGCAAACTAGTAGTTTTTTGGAAGCTTGGCAACCCCTTTAAAACGAAAGTGTTTTTCGCCTGTCTCTGCATGGGGTACTTCAAGAGGAAACAAACCATAGAGATAGAACTTAGAACTACTTCATTTGCTCAAATTTCAAGGAGCTAGCACAAACCATGTTTGATTTAGAGTTTCAAACACATCTATCTATATAGCAGAAAACAGAGTGAAACCTAAAAATTCAAACTGTTACTGGAAACGAACGCTTGAACCTAGAAGAGTGAAAGTTGGGCAGCCAAGTGGGATTAGTGAACTGATCATTACCAACAAGTATCATCAAGATTTGGTGAAAAAATGTTTGCTGAGATTTCAGCAAACTAGTAGTTTTTTGGAAGCTTGGCAACCCCTTTCAAACGAAAGTGTTTTTCGCCAGTCTCTGCATGGGGTACTTCAAGAGGAAACAAACCATAGAGATAGAACTTAGAACTAATTCATTTTTTCAAGTTTCAAGGAGCTAGCACAAACCGTGTTTGAGTTAGAATTTCAAACACATCTATCTATATAACAGAAAACAGAGTGAAACCTAAAAATTCAAAGTGTTACTGGAAACGAACGCTTGAACCTAGAAGAGTGAAAATTGGGCAGCCAAGTGGGCTTAGTGAACTGATCATTACCACCAAGTATCATCAAGATTTGGTGAAAAAATGTTTGCTGAGATTTCAGCAAACTAGTAGTTTTTTGGAAGCTTGGCAACAACTTTCAAACGAAAGTGTTTTTCGCCAGTCTCTGCATGGGGTAATTCAAGAGGAAACAAACCATAGAGATAGAACTTAGAACTACTTCATTTTGTCAAGTTTCAAGGAGCTAGCACAAACCGTGTTTGATTTAGAGTTTCAAACACATCTATCTATATAACAGAAAACAGAGTGAAACCTAAAAATTCAAACTGTTACTGGAAACGAACGCTTGAACCTAGAAGAGTAAAAATTGGGCAGCCAAGTGGGCTTAGTGAACTGATCATTACCACCAAGTATCATCAAGATTTGGTGAAAAAATGTTTGCTGAGATTTCAGCAAACGAGTAGTTTTTTGGAAGCTTGGCAACCCCTTTCAAACGAAAGTGTTCTTCGCCAGTCTCTGCATGGGGTACTTCAAGAGGAAACAAACCATAGAGATAGAACTTAGAACTACTTCATTTGGTCAAGTTTCAAAGAGGTAGCACAAACCGTGTTTGATTTAGAATTCCAAACACAGCTATCTATGTAGGAGAAAACAGAGTGAAACCTAAAAATTCAAACAGTCACTGGAAACGAAAGCTTCAACCTAGAAGAAAAAAATTGGGGCAGCCAAGTGGGATTAGTGAACTGATCATTACCACCAAGTATCATCAAGATTTGGTGAAAAAATGTTTGCTGAGATTTCAGCAAACTAGTAGTTTTTGGAAGCTTGGCAACCCCTTTCAAACGAAAGTGTTTTTCGCCAGTCTCTGCATGGGTTACTTCAAGAGGAAAAAAACCATAGAGATAGAACTAACAACTACTTCATTTTTTCAAGTTTCAAGGAGCTAGCAAAAACCGTGTTTGATTTAGAGTTTCAAAGACATCTATCTATATAGCAGAAAACAGAGTGAAACCTAAAATTTCAAAGTGTTACTGGAAACGAACGCTTGAACCTAGAAGAGTGAAAATTGGGCAGCCAAGTGGGCTTAGTGAACTGATCATTACCACCAAGTATCATCAAGATTTGGTGAAAAAATGTTTGCTGAGATTTCAGCAAACTAGTAGTTTTTTGGAAGCTTGGCAACCCCTTTCAAACGAAAGTGTTCTTCGCCAGTCTCTGCATGGGGTACTTCAAGAGGAAACAAACCATAGAGATAGAACTTAGAACTACTTCATTTTGTCAAGTTTCACGGAGCTAGCACAAACCGTGTTTGATTTAGAGTTTCAAAGACATCTATCTATATAGCAGAAAACAGAGTGAAACCAAAAAATTCAAAGTGTTACTGGAAACGAACGCTTGAACCTAGAAGAGTGAAAATTGGGCAGCCAAGTGGGCTTTGTGAACTGATCATTACCACCAAGTATCATCAAGATTGGTGAAAAAATGTTTGCTGAGATTTCAGCAAACGAGTAGTTTTTTGGAAGCTTGGCAACCCCTTTCAAACGAAAGTGTTCTTCGCCAATCTCTGCATGGGGTACTTCAAGAGGAAACAAACCATAGAGATAGAACTTAGAACTACTTCATTTTGTCAAGTTTCACGGAGCTAGCACAAACCGTGTTTGATTTAGAGTTTCAAACACATCTATCTATATAGCAGAAAACAGAGTGAAACCTAAAAATTCAAACTGTTACTGGAAACGAACGCTTGAACCTAGAAGAGTGAAAATTGGGCATCCAAGTGGGCTTAGTGAACTGATCATTACCACCAAGTATCATCAAGATTTGGTGAAAAAATGTTTGCTGAGATTTCAGCAAACGAGTAGTTTTTTGGAAGCTTGGCAACCCCTTTCAAACGAAAGTGTTCTTCGCCAGTCTCTACATGGGGTACTTCAAGAGGAAACAAACCATAGAGATAGAACTTAGAACTACTTCATTTGGTCAAGTTTCAAGGAGCTAGCACAAACCGTGTTTGATTTAGAATTCCAAACATAGCTATCTATGTAGGAGAAAACAGTGTGAAACCTAAAAATGCAAACAGTCACTGGAAACGAAAGCTTCAACCTAGAAGAAAAAAATTGGGGCAGCCAAGTGGGATTAGTGAACTGATCATTACCACCAACTATCATCAAGATTTGGTGAAAAAATGTTTGCTGAGATTTCAGCAAACGAGTAGTTTTTTGGAAGCTTGGCAACCCCTTTCAAACGAAAGTGTTTTTCGCCAGTCTCTGCATGGGGTACTTCAAGAGTAAAAAAACCATAGAGATAGAACTAACAACTACTTCATTTTGTCAAGTTTCAAGGAGCTAGCACAAACCGTGTTTGATTTAGAGTTTCAAAGACATCTATCTATATAGCAGAAAACAGAGTGAAACCTAAAATTTCAAAGTGTTACTGGAAACGAACGCTTGAACCTAGAAGAGTAAAAATTGGGCAGCCAAGTGGGCTTAGTGAACTGATCATTACCACCAAGTATCATCAAGTTTTGGTGAAAAAATGTTTGCTGAGATTTCAGCAAACTAGTAGTTTTTTGGAAGCTTGGCAACCCCTTTAAAACGAAAGTGTTTTTCGCCAGTCTCTGCATGGGGTACTTCAAGAGGAAACAAACCATATAGATAGAACTTAGAACTACTTCATTTGCTCAAGTTTCAAGGAGCTAGCACAAACCGTGTTTGATTTAGAGTTTCAAACACATCTATCTATATAGCAGAAAACAGAGTGAAACCTAAAAATTCAAAGTGTTACTGGAAACGAACGCTTGAACCTAGAAGAGTGAAAATTGGGCAGCCAAGTGGGCTTAGTGAACCTGATCATTACCACCAAGTATCATCAAGATTTGGTGAAAAAATGTTTGCTGAGATTTCAGCAAACTAGTAGTTTTTTGGAAGCTTGGCAACCCCTTTCAAACGAAAGTGTTTTTCGCCAGTCTCTGCATGGGGTACTTCAAGAGGAAACAAACCATAGAGATAGAACTTAGAACTACTTCATTTTGTCAAGTTTCACGGAGCTAGCACAAACCGTGTTTGATTTAGAGTTTCAAACACATCTATCTATATAGCAGAAAACAGAGTGAAACCTAAAAATTCAAACTGTTACTGGAAACGAACGCTTGAACCTAGAAGAGTGAAAGTTGGGCAGCCAAGTGGGATTAGTGAACTGATCATTACCACCAAGTATCATCAAGATTTGGTGAAAAAATGTTTGCTGAGATTTCAGCAAACGAGTAGTTTTTTGGAAGCTTGGCAACCCCTTTGAAACGAAAGTGTTCTTCGCCAGTCTCTGCATGGGGTACTTCAAGAGGAAACAAACCATAGAGATAGAACTTAGAACTACTTCATTTTGTCAAGTTTCACGGAGCTAGCACAAACCGTGTTTGATTTAGAGTTTCAAACACATCTATCTATATAGCATAAAACAGAGTGAAACCTAAAATTTCAAAGTGTTACTGGAAACGAACGCTTGAACCTAGAAGAGTGAAAATTGGGCAGCCAAGTTTGCTTAGTGAACTGATCATTACCACCAAGTATCATCAAGATTTGGTGAAAAAATGTTTGCTGAGATTTCAGCAAACGAGTAGTTTTTTGGAAGCTTGGCAACCCCTTTCAAACGAAAGTGTTTTTCGCCAGTCTCTGCATGGGGTACTTTAAGAGGAAAAAAACCATAGAGATAGAACTAACAACTACTTCATTTTGTCAAGTTTCAAGGAGCTAGCACAAACCATGTTTGATTTAGAGTTTCAAACACATCTATCTATATAGCAGAAAACAGAGTGAAACCTAAAATTTCAAAGTGTTACTGGAAACGAACGCTTGAACCTAGAAGAGTAAAAATTGGGCTGCCAAGTGGGCTTAGTGAACTGATCATTACCACCAAGTATCATCAAGTTTTGGTGAAAAAATGTTTGCTGAGATTTCCGCAAACTAGTAGTTTTTTGGAAGCTTGGCAACCCCTTTAAAACGAAAGTGTTTTTCGCCTGTCTCTGCATGGGGTACTTCAAGAGGAAACAAACCATAGAGATAGAACTTAGAACTACTTCATTTGCTCAAATTTCAAGGAGCTAGCACAAACCATGTTTGATTTAGAGTTTCAAACACATCTATCTATATAGCAGAAAACAGAGTGAAACCTAAAAATTCAAACTGTTACTGGAAACGAACGCTTGAACCTAGAAGAGTGAAAGTTGGGCAGCCAAGTGGGATTAGTGAACTGATCATTACCAACAAGTATCATCAAGATTTGGTGAAAAAATGTTTGCTGAGATTTCAGCAAACTAGTAGTTTTTTGGAAGCTTGGCAACCCCTTTCAAACGAAAGTGTTCTTCGCCAGTCTCTGCATGGGGTACTTCAAGAGGAAACAAACCATAGAGATAGAACTTAGAACTACTTCATTTGGTCAAGTTTCAAAGAGGTAGCACAAACCGTGTTTGATTTAGAATTCCAAACACAGCTATCTATGTAGGAGAAAACAGAGTGAAACCTAAAAATTCAAACAGTCACTGGAAACGAAAGCTTCAACCTAGAAGAAAAAAATTGGGGCAGCCAAGTGGGATTAGTGAACTGATCATTACCACCAAGTATCATCAAGATTTGGTGAAAAAATGTTTGCTGAGATTTCAGCAAACTAGTAGTTTTTGGAAGCTTGGCAACCCCTTTCAAACGAAAGTGTTTTTCGCCAGTCTCTGCATGGGTTACTTCAAGAGGAAAAAAACCATAGAGATAGAACTAACAACTACTTCATTTTTTCAAGTTTCAAGGAGCTAGCAAAAACCGTGTTTGATTTAGAGTTTCAAAGACATCTATCTATATAGCAGAAAACAGAGTGAAACCTAAAATTTCAAAGTGTTACTGGAAACGAACGCTTGAACCTAGAAGAGTGAAAATTGGGCAGCCAAGTGGGCTTAGTGAACTGATCATTACCACCAAGTATCATCAAGATTTGGTGAAAAAATGTTTGCTGATATTTCAGCAAACTAGTAGTTTTTTGGAAGCTTGGCAACCCCTTTCAAACGAAAGTGTTCTTCGCCAGTCTCTGCATGGGGTACTTCAAGAGGAAACAAACCATAGAGATAGAACTTAGAACTACTTCATTTTGTCAAGTTTCACGGAGCTAGCACAAACCGTGTTTGATTTAGAGTTTCAAACACATCTATCTATATAACAGAAAACAGAGTGAAACGTAAAAATTCAAACTGTTACTGGAAACGAACCCTTGAACCTAGAAGAGTGAAAGTTGGGCAGCCAAGTGGGATTACTGAACTGATCATTACCACCAAGTATCATCAAGATTTGGTGAAAAAATGTTTGCTGAGATTTCAGCAAACTAGTAGTTTTTTGGAAGCTTGGCAAACCCTTTCAAACGAAAGTGTTTTTCGCCAGTCTCTGCATGGGGTACTTCAAGAGGAAACAAACCATAGAGATAGAACTTAGAACTACTTCATTTTGTCAAGTTTCACGGAGCTAGCACAAACCGTGTTTGATTTAGAGTTTCAAACACATCTATCTATATAGCAGAAAACAGAGTGAAACCTAAAATTTCAAAGTGTTACTGGAAACGAACGCTTGAACATAGAAGAGTAAAAATTGGGCTGCCAAGTGGGCTTAGTGAACTGATCATTACCACCAAGTATCATCAAGTTTTGGTGAAAAAATATTTGCTGAGATTTCCGCAAACTAGTAGTTTTTTGGAAGCTTGGCAACCCCTTTAAAACGAAAGTGTTTTTCGCCTGTCTCTGCATGGGGTACTTCAAGAGGAAACAAACCATAGAGATAGAACTTAGAACTACTTCATTTGCTCAAATTTCAAGGAGCTAGCACAAACCATGTTTGATTTAGAGTTTCAAACACATCTATCTATATAGCAGAAAACAGAGTGAAACCTAAAAATTCAAACTGTTACTGGAAACGAACGCTTGAACCTAGAAGAGTGAAAGTTGGGCAGCCAAGTGGGATTAGTGAACTGATCATTACCAACAAGTATCATCAAGATTTGGTGAAAAAATTTTTGCTGAGATTTCAGCAAACTAGTAGTTTTTTGGAAGCTTGGCAACCCCTTTCAAACGAAAGTGTTTTTCGCCAGTCTCTGCATGGGGTACTTCAAGAGGAAACAAACCATAGAGATAGAACTTAGAACTAATTCATTTTTTCAAGTTTCAAGGAGCTAGCACAAACCGTGTTTGAGTTAGAATTTCAAACACATCTATCTATATAACAGAAAACAGAGTGAAACCTAAATATCAAAGTGTTACTGGAAACGAACGCTTGAACCTAGAAGAGTGAAAATTGGGCAGCCAAGTGGGCTTAGTGAACTGATCATTACCACCAAGTATCATCAAGATTTGGTGAAAAAATGTTTGCTGAGATTTCAGCAAACTAGTAGTTTTTTGGAAGCTTGGCAACAACTTTCAAACGAAAGTGTTTTTCGCCAGTCTCTGCATGGGGTAATTCAAGAGGAAACAAACCATAGAGATAGAACTTAGAACTATTTCATTTTGTCAAGTTTCAAGGAGCTAGCACAAACCGTGTTTGATTTAGAGTTTCAAACACATCTATCTATATAACAGAAAACAGAGTGAAACCTAAAAATTCAAACTGTTACTGGAAACGAACGCTTGAACCTAGAAGAGTAAAAATTGGGCAGCCAAGTGGGCTTAGTGAACTGATCATTACCACCAAGTATCATCAAGATTTGGTGAAAAAATGTTTGCTGAGATTTCAGCAAACGAGTAGTTTTTTGGAAGCTTGGCAACCCCTTTCAAACGAAAGTGTTCTTCGCCAGTCTCTGCATGGGGTACTTCAAGAGGAAACAAACCATAGAGATAGAACTTAGAACTACTTCATTTGGTCAAGTTTCAAAGAGGTAGCACAAACCGTGTTTGATTTAGAATTCCAAACACAGCTATCTATGTAGGAGAAAACAGAGTGAAACGTAAAAATTCAAACAGTCACTGGAAACGAAAGCTTCAACCTAGAAGAAAAAAATTGGGGCAGCCAAGTGGGATTAGTGAACTGATCATTACCACCAAGTATCATCAAGATTTGGTGAAAAAATGTTTGCTGAGATTTCAGCAAACTAGTAGTTTTTGGAAGCTTGGCAACCCCTTTCAAACGAAAGTGTTTTTCGCCAGTCTCTGCATGGGTTACTTCAAGAGGAAAAAAACCATAGAGATAGAACTAACAACTACTTCATTTTTTCAAGTTTCAAGGAGCTAGCAAAAACCGTGTTTGATTTAGAGTTTCAAAGACATCTATCTATATAGCAGAAAACAGAGTGAAACCTAAAATTTCAAAGTGTTACTGGAAACGAACGCTTGAACCTAGAAGAGTGAAAATTGGGCAGCCAAGTGGGCTTAGTGAACTGATCATTACCACCAAGTATCATCAAGATTTGGTGAAAAAATGTTTGCTGAGATTTCAGCAAACTAGTAGTTTTTTGGAAGCTTGGCAACCCCTTTCAAACGAAAGTGTTCTTCGCCAGTCTCTGCATGGGGTACTTCAAGAGGAAACAAACCATAGAGATAGAACTTAGAACTACTTCATTTTGTCAAGTTTCACGGAGCTAGCACAAACCGTGTTTGATTTAGAGTTTCAAACACATCTATCTATATAGCAGAAAACAGAGTGAAACCTAAAATTTCAAAGTGTTACTGGAAACGAACGCTTGAACCTAGAAGAGTGAAAATTGGGCAGCAAAGTGGGCTTAGTGAACTGATCATTACCACCAAGTATCATCAAGATTTGGTGAAAAAATGTTTGCTGAGATTTCAGCAAACGAGTAGTTTTTTGGAAGCTTGGCAACCCCTTTCAAACGAAAGTGTTCTTCGCCAGTCTCTGCATGGGGTACTTCAAGAGGAAACAAACCATAGAGATAGAACTTAGAACTACTTCATTTGGTCAAGTTTCAAAGAGGTAGCACAAACCGTGTTTGATTTAGAATTCCAAACACAGCTATCTATGTAGGAGAAAACAGAGTGAAACCTAAAAATTCAAACAGTCACTGGAAACGAAAGCTTCAACCTAGAAGAAAAAAATTGGGGCAGCCAAGTGGGATTAGTGAACTGATCATTACCACCAAGTATCATCAAGATTTGGTGAAAAAATGTTTGCTGAGATTTCAGCAAACTAGTAGTTTTTGGAAGCTTGGCAACCCCTTTCAAACGAAAGTGTTTTTCGCCAGTCTCTGCATGGGTTACTTCAAGAGGAAAAAAACCATAGAGATAGAACTAACAACTACTTCATTTTTTCAAGTTTCAAGGAACTAGCAAAAACCGTGTTTGATTTAGAGTTTCAAAGACATCTATCTATATAGCAGAAAACAGAGTGAAACCTAAAATTTCAAAGTGTTACTGGAAACGAACGCTTGAACCTAGAAGAGTGAAAATTGGGCAGCCAAGTGGGCTTAGTGAACTGATCATTACCACCAAGTATCATCAAGATTTGGTGAAAAAATGTTTGCTGAGATTTCAGCAAACTAGTAGTTTTTTGGAAGCTTGGCAACCCCTTTCAAACGAAAGTGTTTTTCGCCAGTCTCTGCATGGGGTACTTCAAGAGGAAACAAACCATAGAGATAGAACTTAGAACTACTTCATTTTGTCAAGTTTCACGGAGCTAGCACAAACCGTGTTTGATTTAGAGTTTCAAACACATCTATCTATATAACAGAAAACAGAGTGAAACGTAAAAATTCAAACTGTTACTGGAAACGAACGCTTGAACCTAGAAGAGTGAAAGTTGGGCAGCCAAGTGGGATTAGTGAACTGATCATTACCACCAAGTATCATCAAGATTTGGTGAAAAAATGTTTGCTGAGATTTCAGCAAACTAGTAGTTTTTTGGAAGCTTGGCAACCCCTTTCAAACGAAAGTGTTTTTCGCCAGTCTCTGCATGGGGTACTTCAAGAGGAAACAAACCATAGAGATAGAACTTAGAACTACTTCATTTTGTCAAGTTTCTCGGAGCTAGCACAAACCGTGTTGGATTTAGAGTTTCAAACACATCTATCTATATAGCAGAAAACAGAGTGAAACCTAAAATTTCAAAGTGTTACTGGAAACGAACGCTTGAACATAGAAGAGTAAAAATTGGGCAGCCAAGTGGGCTTAGTGAACTGATCATTACCACCAAGTATCATCAAGATTTGGTGAAAAAATGTTTGCTGAGATTTCAGCAAACTAGTAGTTTTTTGGAAGCTTGGCAACCCCTTTCAAACGAAAGTGTTCTTCGCCAGTCTCTGCATGGGGTACTTCAAGAGGAAACAAACCATAGAGATAGAACTTAGAACTACTTCATTTTGTCAAGTTTCACGGAGCTAGCACAAACCGTGTTTGATTTAGAGTTTCAAAGACATCTATCTATATAGCAGAAAACAGAGTGAAACCTAAAATTTCAAAGTGTTACTGGAAACGAACGCTTGAACCTAGAAGAGTGAAAATTGGGCAGCCAAGTGGGCTTAGTGAACTGATCATTACCACCAAGTATCATCAAGATTTGGTGAAAAAATGTTTGCTGAGATTTCAGCAAACTAGTAGTTTTTTGGAAGCTTGGCAACCCCTTTCAAACGAAAGTGTTCTTCGCCAGTCTCTGCATGGGGTACTTCAAGAGGAAACAAACCATAGAGATAGAACTTAGAACTACTTCATTTTGTCAAGTTTCACGGAGCTAGCACAAACCGTGTTTGATTTAGAGTTTCAAAGACATCTATCTATATAGCAGAAAACAGAGTGAAACCTAAAAATTCAAAGTGTTACTGGAAACGAACGCTTGAACCTAGAAGAGTGAAAATTGGGCAGCCAAGTGGGCTTAGTGAACTGATCATTACCACCAAGTATCATCAAGATTTGGTGAAAAAATGTTTGCTGAGATTTCAGCAAACGAGTAGTTTTTTGGTAGCTTGGCAACCCCTTTCAAACGAAAGTGTTCTTCGCCAGTCTCTGCATGGGGTACTTCAAGAGGAAACAAACCATAGAGATAGAACTTAGAACTACTTCATTTTGTCAAGTTTCACGGAGCTAGCACAAACCGTGTTTGATTTAGAATTCCAAACATAGCTATCTATGTAGGAGAAAACAGAGTGAAACCTAAAAATGCAAACAGTCACTGGAAACGAAAGCTTCAACCTAGAAGAAAAAAATTGGGGCAGCCAAGTGGGATTAGTGAACTGATCATTACCACCAACTATCATCAAGTTTTGGTGAAAAAATGTTTGCTGAGATTTCAGCAAACGAGTAGTTTTTTGGAAGTTTGGCAACCCCTTTCAAACGAAAGTGTTTTTCGCCAGTCTCTGCATGGGGTACTTCAAGAGTAAAAAAACCATAGAGATAGAACTAACAACTACTTCATTTTGTCAAGTTTCAAGGAGCTAGCCCAAACCGTGTTTGATTTAGAGTTTCAAAGACATCTATGTATATAGCAGAAAACAGAGTGAAACCTAAAATTTCAAAGTGTTACTGGAAACGAACGCTTGAACCTAGAAGAGTAAAAATTGGGCAGCCAAGTGGGCTTAGTGAACTGATCATTACCACCAAGTATCATCAAGTTTTGGTGAAAAAATGTTTGCTGAGATTTCAGCAAACTAGTAGTTTTTTGGAAGCTTGGCAACCCCTTTCAAACGAAAGTGTTTTTCGCCAGTCTCTGCATGGGGTACTTCAAGAGGAAACAAACCATAGAGATAGAACTTAGAACTACTTCATTTGCTCAAGTTTCAAGGAGCTAGCACAAACCGTGTTTGATTTAGAGTTTCAAACACATCTATCTATATAGCAGAAAACAGAGTGAAACCTAAAAATTCAAAGTGTTACTGGAAATGAACGCTTGAACCTAAAAGAGTGAAAATTTTGCAGCCAAGTGGGCTTAGTGAACTGATCATTACCACCAAGTATCATCAAGATTTGGTGAAAAAATGTTTGCTGAGATTTCAGCAAACTAGTAGTTTCTTGGAAGCTTGGCAACCCCTTTCAAACCAAACTGTTTTTCGCCAGTCTCTGCATGGGGTACTTCAAGAGGAAACAAACCATATAGATAGAACATAGAACTACTTCATTTGGTCAAGTTTCAAGGAGCTAGCACAAACCGTGTTTGATTTAGAGTTTCAAACACATCTATCTATATAGCAGAAAACAGAGTGAAACCTAAAAATTCCAAGTTTTACTGGAAACGAACGCTTGAACCTAGAAGAGTGAAAATTGGGCAGCCAAGTGGGCTTAGTGAACTGATCATTACCACCAAGTATCATCAAGTTTTGGTGAAAAAATGTTTGCTGAGATTTCAGCAAACTAGTAGTTTTTTGGAAGCTTGGCAACCCCTTTCAAACCAAACTGTTTTTCGCCAGTCTCTGCATGGGGTACTTCAAGAGGAAACAAACCATAGAGATAGAACTTAGAACTATTTCATTTGGTCAAGTTTCAAGGAGCTAGCACAAACCGTGTTTGATTTAGAATTCCAAACACAGCTATCTATGTAGGAGAAAACAGAGTGAAACCTAAAAATTCAAACTATTACTGGAAACGAAAGCTTCAACCTAGAAGAATAAAATTTGCGCAGCCAAGTGGGATTAGTGAACTGATCATTACCACCAAGTATCATCAAGATTTGGTGAAAAAATGTTTGCTGAGATTTCAGCAAACGAGTAGTTTTTTGGAAGCTAGGCAACCCCTTTCAAACGAAAGTGTTCTTCGCCAGTCTCTGCATGGGGTACTTCAAGAGGAAACAAACCATAGAGATAGAACTTAGAACTACTTCATTTTGTCAAGTTTCAAGGAGCTAGCACAAACCGTGTTTGATTTAGAGTTTCAAACACATCTATCTATATAGCAGAAAACAGAGTGAAACCTAAAAATTCAAAGTGTTACTGGAAACGAACGCTTGAACCTAGAAGAGTGAAAATTGGGCAGCCAAGTGGGCTTAGTGAACTGATCATTACCACCAAGTATCATCAAGATTTGGTGAAAAAATGTTTGCTGAGATTTCAGCAAACGAGTAGTTTTTTGGAAGCTTGGCAACCCCTTTCAAACGAAAGTGTTCCTCGCCAGTCTCTGCATGGGGTACTTCAAGAGGAAACAAACCATAGAGATAGAACTTAGAACTACTTCATTTTGTCAAGTTTCACAAAGCTAGCACAAACCGTGTTTGATTTAGAGTTTCAAACACATCTATCTATATAGCAGAAAACAGAGTGAAACCTAAAATTTCAAAGTGTTACTGGAAACGAACGCTTGAACCTAGAAGAGTGAAAATTGGGCAGCCAAGTGGGCTTAGAACTGATCATTACCACCAAGTATCATCAAGATTTGGTGAAAAAATGTTTGCTGAGATTTCAGCAAACTAGTAGTTTTTTGGAAGCTTGGCAACCCCTTTCAAACGAAAGTGTTCTTCGCCAGTCTCTGCATGGGGTACTTCAAGAGGAAACAAACCATAGAGATAGAACTTAGAACTACTTCATTTGGTCAAGTTTCAAGGAGCTAGCACAAACCGTGTTTGATTTAGAGTTTCAAACACATCTATCTATATAACAGAAAACAGAGTGAAACCTAAAAATTCAAACTGTTACTGGAAAGGAACGCTTGAACCTAGAAGAGTAAAAATTGGGCAGCCAAGTGGGCTTAGAACTGATCAGTACCACCAAGTATCATCAAGATTTGGTGAAAAAATGTTTGCTGAGATTTCAGCAAACGAGTAGTTTTTTGGAAGCTTGGCAACCCCTTTCAAACGAAAGTGTTCTTCGCCAGTCTCTGCATGGGGTACTTCAAGAGGAAACAAACCATAGAGATAGAACTTAGAACTACTTCATTTTGTCAAGTTTCACGGAGCTAGCACAAACCGTGTTTGATTTAGAGTTTCAAACACATCTATCTATATAGCAGAAAACAGAGTGAAACCTAAAATTTCAAACTGTTACTGGAAACGAACGCTTGAACCTAGAAGAGTGAAAATTGGGCATCCAAGTGGGCTTAGTGAACTGATCATTACCACCAAGTATCATCAAGATTTGGTGAAAAAATGTTTGCTGAGATTTCAGCAAACGAGTAGTTTTTTGGAAGCTTGGCAACCCCTTTCAAACGAAAGTGTTCTTCGCCAGTCTCTGCATGGGGTACTTCAAGAGGAAACAAACCATAGAGATAGAACTTAGAACTACTTCATTTTGTCAAGTTTCACGGAGCTAGCACAAACCGTGTTTGATTTAGAGTTTCAAACACATCTATCTATATAGCAGAAAACAGAGTGAAATCTAAAATTTCAAAGTGTTACTGGAAACGAACGCTTGAACCTAGAAGAGTGAAAATTGGGCAGCCAAGTGGGCTTAGTGAACTGATCATTACCACCAAGTATCATCAAGATTTGGTGAAAAAATGTTTGCTGAGATTTCAGCAAACGAGTAGTTTTTTGGAAGCTTGGCAACCCCTTTCAAACGAAAGTGTTCTTCGCCAGTCTCTGCATAGGGTACTTCAAGAGGAAACAAACCATAGAGATAGAACTTAGAACTACTTCATTTGGTCAAGTTTGAAGGAGCTAGCACAAACCATGTTTGATTTAGAATTCCAAACACAGCTATCTATGTAGGAGAAAACAGAGTGAAACCTAAAAATTCAAACTGTTACTGGAAACGAAAGCTTCAAACTAGAAGAATAAAATTTGGGCAGCCAAGTGGGATTAGTGAACTGATCATTACCACCAAGTATCATCAAGTTTTGGTGAAAAAATGTTTGCTGAGATTTCAGCAAACTAGTAGTTTTTTGGAAGCTTGGCAACCCCTTTAAAACGAAAGTGTTTTTCGCCAGTCTCTACATGGGGTACTTCAAGAGGAAACAAACCATAGAGATAGAACTTAGAACTACTTCATTTGCACAAGTTTCAAGGAGCTAGCACAAACCGTGTTTGATTTAGAGTTTCAAACACATCTATCTATATAGCAGAAAACAGAGTGAAACCTAAAAATTCAAAGTGTTACTGGAAACGAACGCTTGAACCTAGAAGAGTGAAAATTGGGCAGCCAAGTGGGCTTAGTGAACTGATCATTAGCACCAAGTATCATCAAGATTTGGTGAAAAAATGTTTGCTGAGATTTCAGCAAACTAGTAGTGTTTTGGAAGCTTGGCAACCCCTTTCAAACGAAAGTGTTACTCGCCAGTCTCTGCATGGGGTACTTCAAGAGGAAACAAACCATAGAGATAGAACTTAGAACTACTTCATTTGGTCAAGTTTCAAGGAGCTAGCACAAACCGTGTTTGATTTAGAGTTTCAAACACATATATCTATATAGCAGAAAACAGAGTGAAACCTAAAAATTCAAAGTGTTACTGGAAACGAACGCTTGAACCTAGAAGAGTGAAAATTGGGCAGCCAAGTGGGCTTAGTGAACTGATCATTACCACCAAGTATCATCAAGATTTGGTGAAAAAATGTTTGCTGAGATTTCAGCCAACGAGTAGTTTTTTGGAAGCTTGGCAACCCCTTTCAAACGAAAGTGTTCCTCGCCAGTCTCTGCATGGGGTACTTCAAGAGGAAACAAACCATAGAGATAGAACTTAGAACTACTTCATTTTGTCAAGTTTCACGGAGCTAGCACAAACCGTGTTTGATTTAGAGTTTCAAACACATCTATCTATATAGCAGAAAACAGAGTGAAACCTAAAATTTCAAAGTGTTACTGGAAACGAACGCTTGAACCAAGAAGAGTGAAAATTGGGCAGCCAAGTGGGCTTAGTGAACTGATCATTACCACCAAGTATCATCAAGATTTGGTGAAAAAATGTTTGCTGAGATTTCAGCAAACGAGTAGTTTTTTGGAAGCTTGGCAACCCCTTTCAAACGAAAGTGTTCTTCGCCAGTCTCTGCATGGGGTACTTCAAGAGGAAACAAACCATAGAGATAGAACTTAGAACTACTTCATTTGGTCCAGTTTCAAGGAGCTAGCACAAACCGTGTTTGATTTAGAATTCCAAACACAGCTATCTATGTAGGAGAAAACAGAGTGAAACCTAAAAATTCAAACAGTCACTGGAAACGAAAGCTTCAACCTAGAAGAAAAAAATTTGGGCAGCCAAGTGGGATCAGTGAACTGATCATTACGACCAAGTATCATCAAGATTTGGTGAAAAAATGTTTGCTGAGTATTCAGCAAACGAGTAGTTTTTTGGAAGCTTGGCAACCCCTTTCAAACGAAAGTGTTACTCGCCAGTCTCTGCATGGGGTACTTCAAGAGGAAACAAACCATAGAGATAGAACTTAGAACTACTTCATTTGGTCCAGTTTCAAGGAGCTAGCACAAACCGTGTTTGATTTAGAATTCCAAACACAGCTATCTATGTAGGAGAAAACAGAGTGAAACCTAAAAATTCAAACAGTCACTGGAAACGAAAGCTTCAACCTAGAAGAAAAAAATTTGGGCAGCCAAGTGGGATCAGTGAACTGATCATTACCACCAAGTATCATCAAGATTTGGTGAAAAAATGTTTGCTGAGTATTCAGCAAACGAGTAGTTTTTTGGAAGCTTGGCAACCCCTTTCAAACGAAAGTGTTTTTCGCCAGTCTCTGCATGGGGTACTTCAAGAGGAAAAAAACCATAGAGATAGAACTAACAACTACTTCATTTTGTCAAGTTTCAAGGAGCTAGCCCAAACCGTGTTTGATTTAGAGTTTCAAAGACATCTATGTATATAGCAGAAAACAGAGTGAAACCTAAAATTTCAAAGTGTTACTGGAAACGAACGCTTGAACCTAGAAGAGTAAAAATTGGGCAGCCAAGTGGGCTTAGTGAACTGATCATTACCACCAAGTATCATCAAGTTTTGGTGAAAAAATGTTTGCTGAGATTTCAGCAAACTAGTAGTTTTTTGGAAGCTTGGCAACCCCTTTCAAACGAAAGTGTTTTTCGCCAGTCTCTGCATGGGGTACTTCAAGAGGAAACAAACCATAGAGATAGAACTTAGAACTACTTCATTTGCTCAAGTTTCAAGGAGCTAGCACAAACCGTGTTTGATTTAGAGTTTCAAACACATCTATCTATATAGCAGAAAACAGAGTGAAACCTAAAAATTCAAAGTGTTACTTTAAACGAACGCTTGAACCTAGAAGAGTGAAAATTGGGCAGCCAAGTGGGCTTAGTGAACTGATCATTACCACCAAGTATCATCAAGATTTGGTGAAAAAATGTTTGCTGAGATTTCAGCAAACGAGTAGATTTTGGAAGCTTGGCAACCCCTTTCAAACGAAAGTGTTCTTCGCCAGTCTCTGCATGGGGTACTTCAAGAGGAAACAAACCATAGAGATAGAACTTAGAACAACTTCATTTGGTCAAGTTTCAAGGAGCTAGCACAAACCGTGTTTAATTTAGAGTTTCAAACACATCTATCTATATAGCAGAAAACAGAGTGAAACCTAAAAATTCAAACTGTTACTGGAAACGAACGCTTGAACCTAGAAGAGTGAAAGTTGGGCAGCCAAGTGGGCTTAGTGAACTGATCATTACCACCAAGTATCATCAAGATTTGGTGAAAAAATGTTTGCTGAGATTTCAGCAAACGAGTAGTTTTTTGGAAGCTTGGCAACCCCTTTCAAACGAAAGTGTTCTTCGCCAGTCTCTGCATGGGGTACTTCAAGAGGAAACAAACCATAGAGATAGAACTTAGAACTACTTCATTTGGTCCAGTTTCAAGGAGCTAGCACAAACCGTGTTTGATTTAGAATTCCAAACACAGCTATCTATGTAGGAGAAAACAGAGTGAAACCTAAAAATTCAAACAGTCACTGGAAACGAAAGCTTCAACCTAGAAGAAAAAAATTTGGGCAGCCAAGTGGGATCAGTGAACTGATCATTACGACCAAGTATCATCAAGATTTGGTGAAAAAATGTTTGCTGAGTATTCAGCAAACGAGTAGTTTTTTGGAAGCTTGGCAACCCCTTTCAAACGAAAGTGTTTTTCGCCAGTCTCTGCATGGGGTACTTCAAGAGGAAAAAAACCATAGAGATAGAACTAACAACTACTTCATTTTGTCAAGTTTCAAGGAGCTAGCCCAAACCGTGTTTGATTTAGAGTTTCAAAGACATCTATGTATATAGCAGAAAACAGAGTGAAACCTAAAATTTCAAAGTGTTACTGGAAACGAACGCTTGAACCTAGAAGAGTAAAAATTGGGCAGCCAAGTGGGCTTAGTGAACTGATCATTACCACCAAGTATCATCAAGTTTTGGTGAAAAAATGTTTGCTGAGATTTCAGCAAACTAGTAGTTTTTTGGAAGCTTGGCAACCCCTTTCAAACGAAAGTGTTTTTCGCCAGTCTCTGCATGGGGTACTTCAAGAGGAAACAAACCATAGAGATAGAACTTAGAACTACTTTATTTGCTCAAGTTTCAAGGAGCTAGCACAAACCGTGTTTGATTTAGAGTTTCAAACACATCTATCTATATAGCAGAAAACAGAGTGAAACCTAAAAATTCAAAGTGTTACTTTAAACGAACGCTTGAACCTAGAAGAGTGAAAATTGGGCAGCCAAGTGGGCTTAGTGAACTGATCATTACCACCAAGTATCATCAAGATTTGGTGAAAAAATGTTTGCTGAGATTTCAGCAAACGAGTAGATTTTGGAAGCTTGGCAACCCCTTTCAAACGAAAGTGTTCTTCGCCAGTCTCTGCATGGGGTACTTCAAGAGGAAACAAACCATAGAGATAGAACTTAGAACAACTTCATTTGGTCAAGTTTCAAGGAGCTAGCACAAACCGTGTTTGATTTAGAGTTTCAAACACATCTATCTATATAGCAGAAAACAGAGTGAAACCTAAAAAATTCAAACTGTTACTGGAAACGAACGCTTGAACCTAGAAGAGTGAAAGTTGGGCAGCCAAGTGGGATTAGTGAACTGATCATTACCACCAAGTATCATCAAGATTTGGTGAAAAAATGTTTGCTGAGATTTCAGCAAACTAGTAGTTTTTTGGAAGCTTGGCAACCCCTTTCAAACGAAAGTGTTTTTCGCCAGTCTCTGCATGGGGTACTTCAAGAGGAAACAAACCATAGAGATAGAACTTAGAACTACTTCATTTGGTCAAGTTTCAAGGAGCTAGCACAAACCATGTTTGATTTAGAATTCCAAACACAGCTATCTATGTAGGAGAAAACAGAGTGAAACCTAAAAATTCAAACTGTTACTGGAAACGAAAGCTTCAAACTAGAAGAATAAAATTTGGGCAGCCAAGTGGGATTAGTGAACTGATCATTACCACCAAGTATCATCAAGTTTTGGTGAAAAAATGTTTGCTGAGATTTCAGCAAACTAGTAGTTTTTTGGAAGCTTGGCAACCCCTTTAAAACGAAAGTGTTTTTCGCCAGTCTCTACATGGGGTACTTCAAGAGGAAACAAACCATAGAGATAGAACTTAGAACTACTTCATTTGCACAAGTTTCAAGGAGCTAGCACAAACCGTGTTTGATTTAGAGTTTCAAACACATCTATCTATATAGCAGAAAACAAAGTGAAACCTAAAAATTCAAAATGTTACTGGAAACGAACGCTTGAACCTAGAAGAGTGAAAATTGGGCAGCCAAGTGGGCTTAGTGAACTGATCATTAGCACCAAGTATCATCAAGATTTGGTGAAAAAATGTTTGCTGAGATTTCAGCAAACTAGTAGTGTTTTGGAAGCTTGGCAACCCCTTTAAAACGAAAGTGTTTTTCGCCAGTCTCTGCATGGGGTACTTCAAGAGGAAACAAACCATAGAGATAGAACTTAGAACTACTTCATTTGGTCAAGTTTCAAGGAGCTAGCACAAACCGTGTTTGATTTAGAGTTTCAAAGACATCTATCTATATAGCAGAAAACAGAGTGAAACCTAAAAATTCAAAGTGTTACTGGAAACGAACGCTTGAACCTAGAAGAGTGAAAATTGGGCAGCCAAGTGGGCTTAGTGAACTGATCATTACCACCAAGTATCATCAAGATTTGGTGAAAAAATGTTTGCTGAGATTTCAGCAAACGAGTAGTTTTTTGGAAGCTTGACAACCCCTTTAAAACGAAAGTGTTCTTCACCAGTCTCTGCATGGGGTACTTCAAGAGGAAACAAACCATAGAGATAGAACTTAGAACTACTTCATTTTGTCAAGTTTCACGGAGCTAGCACAAACCGTGTTTGATTTAGAGTTTCAAACACATCTATCTATATAGCAGAAAACAGAGTGAAACCTAAAAATTCAAACTGTTACTGGAAACGAACGCTTGAACCTACAAGAGTGAAAGTTGGGCAGCCAAGTGGGATTAGTGAACTGATCATTACCACCAAGTATCATCAAGTTTTGGTGAAAAATGTTTACTGAGATTTCAGCAAACTAGTAGTTTTTTGGAAGCTTTGCAACCCCTTTCAAACGAAAGTGTTCTTCGCCAGTCTCTGCATGGGGTACTTCAAGCGGAAACAAACCATAGAGATAGAACTTAGAACTACTTCATTTTGTCAAGTTTCACGGAGCTAGCACAAACCGTGTATAATTTAGAGTTTCAAACACATCTATCTATATAGCAGAAAACAGAGTGAAACCTAAAAATTCAAACTGTTACTGGAAACGAACGCTTGAACCTAGAAGAGTGAAAGTTGGGCAGCCAAGTGGGATTAGTGAACTGATCATTACCACCAAGTATCATCAAGATTTGGTGAAAAAATGCTTGCTGAGATTTCAGCAAACTAGTAGTTTTTTGGAAGCTTGGCAACCCCTTTCAAACGAAACTGTTTTTCGCCAGTCTCTGCATGGGGTACTTCAAGAGGAAAAAAACCATAGAGATAGAACTAACAACTACTTCATTTTGTCAAGTTTCAAGGAGCTAGAACAAACCGTGTTTGATTTAGAGTTTCAAAGACATCTATCTATATAGCAGAAAACAGAGTGAAACCTAAAATTTCAAAGTGTTACTGGAAACGAACGCTTGAACCTAGAAGAGTAAAAATTGGGCAGCCAAGTGGGCTTAGTGAACTGATCATTACCACCAAGTATCATCAAGTTTTGGTGAAAAATTGTTTGCTGAGATTTCAGCAAACTAGTAGTTTTTTGGAAGCTTGGCAACCCCTTTAAAACGAAAGTGTTTTTCGCCAGTCTCTGCATGGGGTACTTCAAGAGGAAACAAACCATAGAGATAGAACTTAGAACTACTTCATTTGGTCAAGTTTCAAGGAGCTAGCACAAACCATGTTTGATTTAGAATTCCAAACACAGCTATCTATGTAGGAGAAAACAGAGTGAAACCTAAAAATTCAAACTGTTACTGGAAACGAAAGCTTCAAACTAGAAGAATAAAATTTGGGCAGCCAAGTGGGATTAGTGAACTGATCATTACCACCAAGTATCATCAAGTTTTGGTGAAAAAATGTTTGCTGAGATTTCAGCAAACTAGTAGTTTTTTGGAAGCTTGGCAACCCCTTTAAAACGAAAGTGTTTTTCGCCAGTCTCTACATGGGGTACTTCAAGAGGAAACAAACCATAGAGATAGAACTTAGAACTACTTCATTTGCACAAGTTTCAAGGAGCTAGCACAAACCGTGTTTGATTTAGAGTTTCAAACACATCTATCTATATAGCAGAAAACAGAGTGAAACCTAAAAATTCAAAATGTTACTGGAAACGAACGCTTGAACCTAGAAGAGTGAAAATTGGGCAGCCAAGTGGGCTTAGTGAACTGATCATTAGCACCAAGTATCATCAAGATTTGGTGAAAAAATGTTTGCTGAGATTTCAGCAAACTAGTAGTGTTTTGGAAGCTTGGCAACCCCTTTCAAACGAAAGTGTTTTTCGCCAGTCTCTGCATGGGGTACTTCAAGAGGAAACAAACCATAGAGATAGAACTTAGAACTACTTCATTTGGTCAAGTTTCAAGGAGCTAGCACAAACCGTGTTTGATTTAGAGTTTCAAACACATATATCTATATAGCAGAAAACAGAGTGAAACCTAAATATTCAAAGTGTTACTGGAAACGAACGCTTGAACCTAGAAGAGTGAAAATTGGGCAGCCAAGTGGGCTTAGTGAACTGATCATTACCACCAAGTATCATCAAGATTTGGTGAAAAAATGTTTGCTGAGATTTCAGCAAACGAGTAGTTTTTTGGAAGCTTGGCAACCCCTTTAAAACGAAAGTGTTCTTCACCAGTCTCTGCATGGGGTACTTCAAGAGGAAACAAACCATAGAGATAGAACTTAGAACTACTTCATTTTGTCAAGTTTCACGGAGCTAGCACAAACCGTGTTTGATTTAGAGTTTCAAACACATCTATCTATATAGCAGAAAACAGAGTGAAACCTAAAAATTCAAACTGTTACTGGAAACGAACGCTTGAACCTACAAGAGTGAAAGTTGGGCAGCCAAGTGGGATTAGTGAACTGATCATTACCACCAAGTATCATCAAGTTTTGGTGAAAAATGTTTGCTGAGATTTCAGCAAACTAGTAGTTTTTTGGAAGCTTTGCAACCCCTTTCAAACGAAAGTGTTCTTCGCCAGTCTCTGCATGGGGTACTTCAAGCGGAAACAAACCATAGAGATAGAACTTAGAACTACTTCATTTTGTCAAGTTTCACGGAGCTAGCACAAACCGTGTTTAATTTAGAGTTTCAAACACATCTATCTATATAGCAGAAAACAGAGTGAAACCTAAAAATTCAAACTGTTACTGGAAACGAACGCTTGAACCTAGAAGAGTGAAAGTTGGGCAGCCAAGTGGGATTAGTGAACTGATCATTACCACCAAGTATCATCAAGATTTGGTGAAAAAATGCTTGCTGAGATTTCAGCAAACTAGTAGTTTTTTGGAAGCTTGGCAACCCCTTTCAAACGAAACTGTTTTTCGCCAGTCTCTGCATGGGGTACTTCAAGAGGAAAAAAACCATAGAGATAGAACTAACAACTACTTCATTTTGTCAAGTTTCAAGGAGCTAGCACAAACCGTGTTTGATTTAGAGTTTCAAAGACATCTATCTATATAGCAGAAAACAGAGTGAAACCTAAAATTTCAAAGTGTTACTGGAAACGAACGCTTGAACCTAGAAGAGTAAAAATTGGGCAGCCAAGTGGGCTTAGTGAACTGATCATTACCACCAAGTATCATCAAGTTTTGGTGAAAAATTGTTTGCTGAGATTTCAGCAAACTAGTAGTTTTTTGGAAGCTTGGCAACCCCTTTAAAACGAAAGTGTTTTTCGCCAGTCTCTGCATGGGGTACTTCAAGAGGAAACAAACCATAGAGATAGAACTTAGAACTATTTCATTTGGTCAAGTTTCAAGGAGCTAGCACAAACCGTGTTTGATTTAGAATTCCAAACACAGCTATCTATGTAGGAGAAAACAGAGTGAAACCTAAAAATTCAAACTGTTACTGGAAATGAAAGCTTCAACCTAGAAGAATAAAATTTGGGCAGCCAAGTGGGATTAGTGAACTGATCATTACCACCTAGTGTCATCAAGATTTGGTGAAAAAATGTTTGCTGAGATTTCAGCAAACTAGTAGTTTTTTGGAAGCTTGGCAACCCCTTTCAAACGGAAGTGTTTTTCGCCAGTCTCTGCATGGGGTACTTCAAGAGGAAACAAACCATAGAGATAGAACTTAGAACTACTTCATTTGGTCAAGTTTCAAGGAGCTAGCACAAACCGTGTTTGATATAGAGTTTCAAACACATCTATCTATATAGCAGAAAACAGAGTGAAACCTAAAAATTCAAAGTGTTACTGGAAACGAACGCTTGAACCTAGAAGAGTGAAAATTGGGCAGCCAAGTGGGCTTAGTGAACTGATCATTACCACCAAGTATCATCAAGATTTGATGAAAAAATGTTTGCTGAGATTTCAGCAAACGAGTAGATTTTTGGAAGCTTGGCAACCCCTTTCAAACGAAAGTGTTCTTCGCCAGTCTCTGCATGGGGTACTTCAAGAGGAAACAAACCATAGAGATAGAACTTAGACCTACTTCATTTTGTCAAGTTTCACGGAGCTAGCACAAACCGTGTTTGATTTAGAGTTTCAAACACATCTATC
This sequence comes from Callospermophilus lateralis, assembly GCF_048772815.1. Taxonomy (NCBI): domain Eukaryota; kingdom Metazoa; phylum Chordata; class Mammalia; order Rodentia; family Sciuridae; genus Callospermophilus; species Callospermophilus lateralis. The sequence goes on from NW_027514250.1 coordinate 81,907, forward strand.
TATATAGCAGAAAACAGAGTGAAACCTAAACATTCAAACCGTTACTGGAAACGAACGCTTGAACCTAGAAGAGTGAAAGTTGGGCAGCCAAGTGGGATTAGTGAACTGATCATTACCACCAAGTATCATCAAGATTTGGTGAAAAAATGTTTGCTGAGATTTCAGCAAACTAGTAGTTTTTTGAAAGCTTGGCAACCCCTTTCAAACGAAAGTGTTTTTCGCCAGTCTCTGCATGGGGTACCTCAAGAGGAAACAACCATAGAGATAGAACTTAGAACTACTTCATTTTGTCAAGTTTCACGGAGCTAGCACAAACCGTGTTTGATTTAGAGTTTCAAACACATCTATCTATATAGCAGAAAACAGAGTGAAACCTAAAAATTCAAACTGTTACTGGAAACGAACGCTTGAAAATACAAGAGTGAAAGTTGGGCAGCAAAGTGGGATTAGTGAACTGATCATTACCACCAAGTATCATCAAGTTTTGGTGAAAAATGTTTGCTGAGATTTCAGCAAACTAGTAGTTTTTTGGAAGCTTTGCAACCCCTTTCAAACGAAAGTGTTCTTCGCCAGTCTCTGCATGGGGTACTTCAAGCGGAAACAAACCATAGAGATAGAACTTAGAACTACTTCATTTTGTCAAGTTTCACGGAGCTAGCACAAACCGTGTTTAATTTAGAGTTTCAAACACATCTATCTATATAGCAGAAAACAGAGTGAAACCTAAAAATTCAAACTGTTACTGGAAACGAACGCTTGAACCTAGAAGAGTGAAAGTTGGGCAGCCAAGTGGGATTAGTGAACTGATCATTACCACCAAGTATCATCAAGATTTGGTGAAAAAATGCTTGCTGAGATTTCAGCAAACTAGTAGTTTTTTGGAAGCTTGGCAACCCCTTTCAAACGAAACTGTTTTTCGCCAGTCTCTGCATGGGGTACTTCAAGAGGAAAAAAACCATAGAGATAGAACTAACAACTACTTCATTTTGTCAAGTTTCAAGGAGCTAGCACAAACCGTGTTTGATTTAGAGTTTCAAAGACATCTATCTATATAGCAGAAAACAGAGTGAAACCTAAAATTTCAAAGTGTTACTGGAAACGAATGCTTGAACCTAGAAGAGTAAAAATTGGGCAGCCAAGTGGGCTTAGTGAACTGATCATTACCACCAAGTATCATCAAGTTTTGGTGAAAAATTGTTTGCTGAGATTTCAGCAAACTAGTAGTTTTTTGGAAGCTTGGCAATCCCTTTAAAACGAAAGTGTTTTTCGCCAGTCTCTGCATGGGGTACTTCAAGAGGAAACAAACCATAGAGATAGAACTTAGAACTATTTCATTTGGTCAAGTTTCAAGGAGCTAGCACAAACCGTGTTTGATTTAGAATTCCAAACACAGCTATCTATGTAGGAGAAAACAGAGTGAAACCTAAAAATTCAAAACTGTTACTGGAAATGAAAGCTTCAACCTAGAAGAATAAAATTTGGGCAGCCAAGTGGGATTAGTGAACTGATCATTACCACCAAGTGTCATCAAGATTTGGTGAAAAAATGTTTGCTGAGATTTCAGCAAACTAGTAGTTTTTTGGAAGCTTGTCAACCCCTTTCAAACGGAAGTGTTTTTCGCCAGTCTCTGCATGGGGTACTTCAAGAGGAAACAAACCATAGAGATAGAACTTAGAACTACTTCATTTGGTCAAGTTTCAAGGAGCTAGCACAAACCGTGTTTGATATAGAGTTTCAAACACATCTATCTATATAGCAGAAAACAGAGTGAAACCTAAAAATTCAAAGTGTTACTGGAAACGAACGCTTGAACCTAGAAGAGTGAAAATTGGGCAGCCAAGTGGGCTTAGTGAACTGATCATTACCACCAAGTATCATCAAGATTTGATGAAAAAATGTTTGCTGAGATTTCAGCAAACGAGTAGATTTTTGGAAGCTTGGCAACCCCTTTCAAACGAAAGTGTTCTTCGCCAGTCTCTGCATGGGGTACTTCAAGAGGAAACAAACCATAGAGATAGAACTTAGACCTACTTCATTTTGTCAAGTTTCACGGAGCTAGCACAAACCGTGTTTGATTTAGAGTTTCAAACACATCTATCTATATAGCAGAAAACAGAGTGAAACCTAAACATTCAAACCGTTACTGGAAACGAACGCTTGAACCTAGAAGAGTGAAAGTTGGGCAGCCAAGTGGGATTAGTGAACTGATCATTACCACCAAGTATCATCAAGATTTGGTGAAAAAATGTTTGCTGAGATTTCAGCAAACTAGTAGTTTTTTGAAAGCTTGGCAACCCCTTTCAAACGAAAGTGTTTTTCGCCAGTCTCTGCATGGGGTACCTCAAGAGGAAAAAAACCATAGAGATAGAACTAACAACTACTTCATTTTGTCAAGTTTCAAGGAGCTGGCACAAACCGTGTTTGATTTAGAGTTTCAAAGACATCTATCTATATAGCAGAAAACAGAGTGAAACCTAAAATTTCAAAGTGTTACTGGAAACGAACGCTTGAACCTAGAAGAGTAAAAATTGGGCTGCCAAGTGGGCTTAGTGAACTGATCATTACCACCAAGTATCATCAAGTTTTGGTGAAAAAATGTTTGCTGAGATTTCAGCAAACTAGTAGTTTTTTGGAAGCTTGGCAACCCCTTTAAAACGAAAGTGTTTTTCGCCAGTCTCTGCATGGGGTACTTCAAGAGGAAACAAACCATAGAGATAGAACTTAGAACTACTTCATTTGGTCAAGTTTCAAGGAGCTAGCACAAACCGTGTTTGATTTAGAATTCCAAACACAGCTATCTATGTAGGAGAAAACAGAGTGAAACCTAAAAATTCAAACTGTTACTGGAAACGAAAGCTTCAACCTAGATGAATAAAATTTGGGCAGCCAAGTGGGATTAGTGAACTGATCAATACCACCAAGTGTCATCAAGATTTGGTGAAAAAACGTTTGCTGAGATTTCAGCAAACTAGTAGTTTTTTGGAAGCTTGGCAACCCCTTTCAAACGGAAGTGTTTTTCGCCAGTCTCTGCATGGGGTACTTCAAGAGGAAACAAACCATAGAGATAGAACTTAGAACTACTTCATTTGCTCAAGTTTCAAGGAGCTAGCACAAACCGTGTTTGATTTAGAGTTTCAAACACATCTATCTATATAGCAGAAAACAGAGTGAAACCTAAAAATTCAAAGTGTTACTGGAAACGAACGCTTGAACCTAGAAGAGTGAAAATTGGGCAGCCAAGTGGGCTTAGTGAACTGATCATTACCACCAAGTATCATCAAGATTTGGTGAAAAAATGTTTGCTGAGATTTCAGCAAACGAGTAGTTTTTTGGAAGCTTGGCAACCCCTTTCAAACGAAAGTGTTCTTCGCCAGTCTCTGCATGGGGTACTTCAAGAGGAAACAAACCATAGAGATAGAACTTAGAACTACTTCATTTTGTCAAGTTTCACGGAGCTAGCACAAACCGTGTTTGATTTAGAGTTTCAAACACATCTATCTATATAGCAGAAAACAGAGTGAAACCTAAAATTTCAAACTGTTACTGGAAACGAACGCTTGAACCTAGAAGAGTGAAAATTGGGCATCCAAGTGGGCTTAGTGAACTGATCATTACCACCAAGTATCATCAAGATTTGGTGAAAAAATGTTTGCTGAGATTTCAGCAAACGAGTAGTTTTTTGGAAGCTTGGCAACCCCTTTAAAACGAAAGTGTTTTTCGCCAGTCTCTGCATGGGGTACTTCAAGAGGAAACAAACCATAGAGATAGAACTTAGAACTACTTCATTTGCTCAAGTTTCAAGGAGCTAGCACAAACCGTGTTTGATTTAGAGTTTCAAACACATCTATCTATATAGCAGAAAACAGAGTGAAACCTAAAAATTCAAAGTGTTACTGGAAACGAACGCTTGAACCTAG